>NC_037682.1:18426593-18615186 GCF_003255815.1 Theropithecus gelada | reverse complement strand
AGGAAGGGGAACATCACACACCGGGGCCTATCATGGGGAGGGGGGAGGGGGGAAGGATTGCATTGGGAGTTATACCTGATGTAAATGACGAGTTGATGGGTGCAGCAGACCAACATGGCACAGTATACATATGTAACAAACCTGCACGTTATGCACATGTACCCTACAACTTAAAGTATAATAATAATAAATAAATTAAAAAAAAAAAAAAAAAAAAAAAAGAAAATAGAGATTCTGCCGGGCGCTGTGGCTCACGCCTGTAATCCCAGTACTTTGGGAGGCCGAGGCGGGTGGATCACAAGGTCAGGAGATCGAGACCATCCTGGCTAACACGGTGAAACCCCGTCTCTACTAAAAACACAAAAAATTAGCCGGGCACGGTGGCGGGCGCCTGTAGTCCAGCTACTCAGGAGGCTGAGGCAGAAGAATGGCGTGAACCTGGGAGGCGGAGCTTTCAGTGAGCCGAGATTGCGCCACTGCACTCCAGCCTGGGGCACAGAGGAGATTCCGTCTCAAAAAAAAAAAAGAAAGAAAGAAAATAGAGATTCTTCTCCCTTCAGTACCCATGTAATTTAACACAGCCATAGAAGGCTCCAAGTTTTGGGGTGTGTGTACTATTTCAAAGATACATTTCTATGAAGCTTCTTGAGAGTGATATGAAGAAGAAACTAAGTATAGAGTCTCTCAGATGCAAAAATCACTTAGAGCTAGGCCATGCATCCATCCTTATCACACTTCACTTTTTCTGAGAACTGTGATTTGCTTGTCTTTTTTGGCTTTTTAAGAATCTAACTTCATTGTGTAATCAGCTTATTTCCTCTCCATTATTAATGCCCTAATTGGCAGGTTTTCTGACCCATTTTCTTTTCTGTGATGCTCTTTTAGATGTCTAAACTTTTCATATCACAACATGGATTTAGGTAGTTTTTCAGTAATAAAAGTTGGTATGAATATGCTGTAGTATATGGATTAATTAACATACATTTAACAAATGTTTATTGAAGGCCTACTGTACCCTAGACATGTAATAAATAAATAAACAAATAAATTAGTAAGGTAGCTTCAGATAGTGATAAATTCTATTAAGAAAATCAGGAACTGGACATGATGGCTCGTGCCTATAATCTCAGTGACTTGGGAGGCTGAAGCAGGAGGATTGATTGAGGCCAGGAGTTCAAGACCAACCTGGGCAACTTAGCAATACCTCATTTCTTAAAAAAAAAAAAAAAAAAAAAAAAAAAAAAAAATTAGCTAGGCATAGTGGCACACACCTATGGTCCCAGCTACTCAGGAAGCTGAGGCAAAAGGATTGCTTGAGCCCAGTGAACTATGATCATCCCACTGCACTGCAACCTGGGCAACAGAGTAAGACTGTGTCTCCAAAAAAAGAAAAGAAAGGAGGGCTTTGGGATACTGAGTGACCGGGAGATGGAAATCTACTTTCAATAGTGTAGTCAGAGAAGGCCTCACTGAGGCTTTCTATTGCCATTGCTATTTTAGATACTTGCTTAAAGAAAGGTGGTCTTTTAAAAAGTATATTATTGATTAAGATAATGGAGAGAGACCAGGAAGAAGAAAGGGATATTACAACCTGTAACTGTATAGGATAAAGGAAGATAAAAAAGATAGGGGATAGGGGATAGCAAAGCAAACTTTATTTGCTTTGTAGATAGCTGTATAGGGAAAAGGAAGAGAAAAAAGAAAAAGAGAAGCTTGAATTTTATTATTTGCTTTCTAAATAATTTGTGACCATTGACTTCCATTTCAAGGATATAATAATGATAGGAATTGGCTGGCAGGTATGACTGGATTCACAACGGGAGCCCTTTCTTTAAATTACAGCACTAGGTCTTCTCTGAGGTGCCTTCTATATAAATCAGGATTCATAATCTCCCTGATTTTACAGGAGCCAGGAACTGAGTCTTCTTTTCTTTCTATCCCTTGTAGGAATAAAAGGGGGAAATGAACATTTTTTATACTACTGAGGTCAGGTATCCTTGGGTCTAATGTTAAACTTAAAAATTTTGGAGACAGCCCTTTTATCCTTTGTTATTTAGAAAATACTTGACCCTCCTGCTCTCTTGCTGTATTGGTGCCAGAGAGAATGGTAATATATATATATTTTATTATAAAAATAACATATATAATCATATATATAACTATATATAACTATATAGTTATATATAGTTATATATAAGTGGTTTTATATATATATCTTTTTTAAGTTCCAGGGTACATGTGTAGGATATGTACATTTGTTATATAGATAAACATGTGTGGATGGTGATTTGCTGCATCTGTCAACCCATCACCTAGGTATTAAGCCCAGCATGCAGTAGCTATTTTTCCTAATGCTCTCCCTCCCCCATCCTTCCCAAAAGACCCCAATGTGTGTTGTTCCCATCCCTGTGTCCATGTGTTCTCACTGTTCATCTCCCACTTATAAGTGAGAACATGCAGTGTTTGGTTTTCTGTTCCTGCATTAGTTTGCTGAGGGCAATGGCTTCCAGCTCCATCCATGTCCCTGCAAAGGACATGATCTCGTTCCTTTTTATGGCTGCATAGTATTCCATGGTGTATATGTACCACATTTTCTTTATCCAGTCTATCATTGATGGGCATTTGGGTTGATTCTATGTCTTTGCTATTGTGAATAGTGCTGCAATGAGCATATGCATGCATATATCTTTACAATAGAATAATTTATATTCCTTTGGGTGTTTACCCAGTAATGGGATTGCTGAGTTAAGTGGTATTTCTGGTTCTAGGTTTTTGAGGAATCATTACACTATCTTCCACAATGGTTGAACTAATTTACATTCCCACCAACCGTGTAAAAGTGTTCATATTTCTCCACAGCCTTACCAGCATCTGTTGTTTTTTGACTTTTTAATAATAGCCAGGCACAGTAGCTCACACCCACAATCCTAACACTTTGGGAGGCCAAGGTGGGTGGATTGCTTGAGGAGTTTGAGACCAGCCTGGGCAACATGACAAAACCCCATCTCTACAAAAAAATACAACAAAATTAGCCATGCATGGTAGTGCACACCTGTAGTCCCAGCTACTTGGTATGGCTTGAGCACAGAAGGTCAAGGCTGCAATTAGCCATGGAGTACAATAGCCATTGTACTCCAGCCTGAGTGACACAGTGAGACCCCCGTGAAAAGGAAGGGAGAAAGAAAGGAAAAAAGAAGGAAGGAGGGAGGAAGAAAAGGAAGGAAGGAAGGAGGGAAGGAAGAAAGGAAGGAAGGAAGGAAGAAAGGAAGGAAGAAAGGAGAAGAAAAGAAAGAAAAGAAAGAAAGGAGGAAGAGAAAGAGAAGAGAAAAAGAGAGAAAGAGTAAGAGAGAGAAACAGAAAGAAAATAAAAATGGGAAAGAAAGGAGGAAAGAAGAAAGGAAGGAAGGAAAGAAGGAAGGAAGGAAAAAAGGAAGGAAAGAAAGAAAGAAAAAGAAAGAAAGGGAGGAGACAGAGAAAGGAAAGAAAGAAAAGAAAGCCAGGTGTGGTGGCTCACACTTGTAATCCCAGCACTTTGGGAGGCTGAGGTGGGCAGATCACCTGAGGTTGGGCGTTTGAGACCAGCCTGACCAACACAGAGAAACCCTGTCTCTACTAAAAATACAGAATTAGCCAGGCATGGTGGTGCGTGACTGTAATCCCAGCTACTCAGGAGGCTGAGGCAGGAGAATCACACTTCAACCCGGGAAGCAGAGGTTGCGTTAGGCAGAGATCACACCATTGCACTCCAGCCTGGGCAAGAAGAGTGAAACTCTGTCTCAAAAAGAAAGAGAGAGAGAGAGAGAAAGAAAGAAAGGAAGAGAGAGAGAGAGAGAGAGAAAGAAAGAAAGGAAGAGATAGAAAGAAAGGGAGAGAGAGAGAAAGAAAGAAAGGAAAGAAGGAAGGAAGGGAGGAAAGGAGGGAGGGAGGGAAAGAAAAAGAGAAAGAAATTAGTAAAAGAAGAGCAATTTAAAAGTTAGGGGGGAAGGGGATGAAAAGAGTAAAGATTAGAGTGGAAATCGATGAAATAGATACCAGAAAAACAGTAGGGAAAATTAGTGAAGCCAAGCAGGTTCTTTGAGAAGATAAATAAAATTAGAAAATCATGAGCGAGACTGATCACAACAAAAGAGAGAAAAGACACAAATTACCAATATCAGGAACGAGAGAGATACATCATTACAGACTCTATAGGTATTAAGAGATAATAAGGAAATATTATCAATTTCATGCCAACAAATTCAATGACTTAGATCAAATGGACAGAGACACAGAGAACATTCAAGAATAAATAGGTAACTTGAAGAAACTGAATTTGTAGTTAAAAATAATCTCACAGGCCAGGCGCGGTGGCTCATGCCTGTAATATCAGCACTTTGGGAGGCCAAGGCTGGCAGATTTTGAGGTCAGGAAATTGAGACCATCCTGGCCAACATGGCGAAACCCTGTCTCTACTAAAAAAATATATATATAAAAATTAGCCAGGCATGGTGGTGCATGCCTGTAATCCCAGCTACTCAGGAGTCTGAGGCAGGAGAATCGCTTGAACCTGGGAGGAGGAGGGTGCAGTGAGCCGAGGTCATGCCACTGCACTCCAGCCTGGCGACAGAGCAAGACTCCATTTCAAAAAAAAAAAACAAAAACAAAACAAAACAAAAAACAAAACAAAACAACAACAACAAAAAATATATATATACACACACACACCGAACATACCAAACATATTAGGAAGAAGGAACACCAGTTCTACACAAATACTTAGAGAAAATTGAAAAAAAATACTTCTCAACTCAATCTAGGAGACTAGCATTATTCTAGTATCCAAATAAAACAGACATTTCCAGAAGAGAAAACTGCAAACCAATATTCCTTGTCACAAAAATTCTTAAAAGTTTGGTAAATTGAATCCAACAATATATCAAAACCATGTGGGGTTTATTCCAGGAATGCATGGTGGTTTAACATTTAAAAATCAATGTAAACTTAAAAATTCTGAAAGAGAAATATGTAACCCACCATATAAGAAGAAAAAAAAAACATTATTTCAATAAATAGAGAAAAAGCATTTTATAGAATCCAACATTCATTCTTGATTCAAAAAAACAAAAACAAGACCATTCATGCTGGCTCTTACCTGTAATCCCAGCACTTTGGGAGGCTGAGGCAGGAGGATTGCTTGAGCCACAGAGGTGGAGGTTGCAGTGAGCTGAGATCATGCCACTGTACTCCAGCCTGGGCGATAGAGCCAGACCTTGTCTCAAACAACAATAACAAAGACCTCCTAGCAAAGCAGGAATAGAAGGGAATTTTCTCACCCAGTGAAAGGCATCTATGAAAAACCTATCAAGCTTAATGGTGAAAGACAGAAGACTTTCCTGCTAAAATCAGGAACAGGGCAACGATTTCCACTCTCACTATTTTTGTTCAACATTGTCCTGGAGGTTCTAGCCAGTGGATAAAGCAAGAAAACTTCAAAAAACAAGTTTGTGGCCGGGCCCGGTGGCTCACGCCTGTAATCCCAGCACTTCGGGAGGCCGAGGCAGGTGGATCATGAGGTCAGGAGATCGAGACCCCGGTGAAACCCTGTCTCTACTAAAAATAAAAATAAAAATTAGCTGGGCGTGGTGGCCGGCGCCTGTAGTCCCAGCTACTTGGGAGGCTGAGGCAGGAGAATGGCGTGAACCCGGGAGGCGGAGCTTGCAGTGAGCCAAGATCGCGCCACTGCACTCCAGCCTGGGCAACAGAGCAAGACTCCGTCTCAAAAAGAAAAAAAAACAAAAACCAAGTTTGTTCGCATAGGACATGATTGTCTAAATAGAAAAGCCTATGGAATTAAAAAAAAAAAAAATGCTACTACAACTAATAAGTGAATTTATCAGTGCTGTATATCAATATATAAAAATTGTATTTTTGTATTCTAGCAAAGAGCAATTGGAAATTTAAATTTTAAAAGCAGTGTCATTTACAATAGCATCAAAAAATACAAAATACTTAGAAATAATTCTGACAAAAGGTTTACACTGAAAATTACAAAACATTACTGAGAGGAATTAAAGACTATAGTGACTAATTAATATATGGTAACAGAAAGTATATCGGTTGCGGACAGGAGGTCACAGGCAGATAGGAGGGAGGAATTCCAAATAGGGTCAAAGGAAACTTTGGGAGGTTATGGGTATGTTCATTATCTTGATTGTGGTGATGGTTTCTTGGGTATATGCATATATAAAAACTTATCAAATTATATGTGTACTTTTTCATTTAGTACTTTTTTTTTTTTTTTTTTTTTTGAGACGGAGTCGCGCTCTGTCACCCAGGCTGGAGTGCAGTGGCCCAGTCTCGGCTCACTGAGAGCTCTGCCTCCCAGGTTCACGCCATTCCCCTGCCTCAGCCTCCTCCCGAATAGCTGGGACTACAGGTGCCTGCCACCACGCCTGGCTAATTTGTGTGTGTGTGTGTGTGTGTGTGTGTGTGTGTGTGCGCGCGCGCTTATGGTACAGACAGATTTTCACTGTATTAGCCAGGTGTATTAGCCAGGATGGTCCACCCAGGCTGGAGTGCAGTGGCACGATCTTCGCTCACTGCAACCTCCGCTTCCCAGGTTCAAGCAATTCTCCTGCCTCAGTCTCCCGAGTAGCTGGGACTACAGGTGCGTGCCACCACGCCCGGCTAATTTTTGTATTTTTAGTAGAGACAGGGTTTCGCCATATTGGTCAGGCTGGTCTTGAACTCCTGACCTCGTGATCTGCCCACCTTGGCCTCCCAAAGTACTGGGATTACAGGCGTGAGCCACTGTGCCCAACCAGTTCTGTGAATTTTTAACACATGTATATATACAGAACATATATATACACAGAACAGTTTCATCACCACAAAAAACTCCATACTATCCCTTTATAATCTCCTGTCTCCCAACCCAAACCCCTGAACTGATTTGTTCTCCATCACTGTAGTTTTGTCTTTTCAACAGTGTCATAGTATATAACTTTTTTTTTTTTTTTTTTTTTTTTAATCGAGACAGAGTCTCACTCTGTTGCCCAGGCTGGGGTGCAGTGGAGCAATCTTGGCTCACTGAAACCTCCCCTTCTTGGGTTCAAGCAATTCTCATGCCTCAGCCTCCCGAGTAGCTAGGATTATAGGCATGTACCACCACATCTGGCTAATTTTTGTGTTATTACTAGAGATGGGGTTTCACCATGTTGGCCAGGCTGGTCTCGAACTCCTGGCCTCAAGTGATCTGCCTGCCTTGGCCTCCCAAAGTTGTTGGTATTATAGGCATGAGCCACCATGCCCAGCCTTATACAGTATATAACCTTTGAGATTAGCTTTTTTCACTCTGCATAGTGGTTTGAGAGCTTTGAGATTCCTCCAGGTTGTGCCATGTGTCAGTACTTTGCTTCTTTTTATTGCTGAATAGTATTGTATTGTATATATGTACCACAATTTGTTTATCCATTCGCCCTTAGAAGGATATTTGGGTTTCCCCCAATTGGCAATTATGAATAAATACTCATGTACTCATTTCTGTGTGAACATACATTTTCTTTTCTCTGAATTGTATACCCAAAAGTAAGATTGCTCACTCAATCACATGGTATGTGTATGTTTAGCTTTTTTTTTTGAGACGGAGTCTCATTCTGTCGCCCAGGCTGGAATGCAGTGGTACAATCTCAGCTCACTGCAACCTCGGCCGCCCGGGTTCAAGCGATTCTCCTGCGTCAGCCTCCCGAGTAGCTGGGACTACAGGCACCTGACATTTCGCCTGGCTAATTTTTGTAGTTTTAGTAGATACAGGGTTTCACCATCTTGGTCAGGCTGGTCTTAAACTCCTGACCCCATGATCCACCCGCCTCTGCCTTCCAAAGTGCTGGGATTACAGGTGTGAGCCACTGCGCCCAGCCGTAGTTAGCTTTTTGAGAAACTGCCACAGTGTTGTCCAGAGTGGCTGTACCAGTTTGTATTTCTACCAGCAATATATGAGTGATTGGGTTGGTCTATATCCTTGTCAGCGCTTGGCATTGTCAGTATTTTTCATTTGAACTATTCTAATAGGTATCTCATTGTGGTATTAATTTGCATTTCTCAAGAGGCTAATGATGTTGAAAAACTTCTTATTTGCCATTCACATATCCTCTTTGGTGAAGCATCTGTTCAAACTTTTGCCCATTTTTAAATTGGGTTGTTTGTTTTCCTACTGTTGAGTTTTGAGAGTTGTTTGTATATATTCTGGATACAAGTCCTTTGTAATTTGCAAATATTTTCTACTAGTATTTAGCTTGTATTTTCATTCTCTTCTCAGTGTTATATACTGAGCAAAACTTTTTTCTTTTTCTTTTTTTTTTTGAGATGGAGCTTTGCTCTTGTTCCCAAGCTGGAGTGCAATGGCACAATCTCGGCTCACAGCAACCTCTGCCTCCCAGGTTCAAATGATTCTCCTGCTGCAGCCTCCCGAGTAGCTGGGATTACAGGCATGTGCCACCATGCCTGTCTAATTTTTTGTATTTTTAGTAGAAATGGGGTTTCACCATGTTAGCCAGGCTGGTCTCAAACTCCTGACCTCAGGTGATCCACCTGCCTCAGCCTCCCAAAGTGCTGGGATTACAGGCGTGAGCCACCCTGCCCAGCCTAAAAGTTTTAAATTTTGATGAAATTCAGTTTATTGATTTCTTTGTTTTTTGGATCATGCTTTTTGTGTCATATCTAAGAACTCTGCCTAATTTCCAGATTGCAAAGATTTTCTGTTTTTCCTCTAAATTTTTTTTTCTTTTTTTGAGATGGAATATTGCTCTTTCACCCAGGCTGGAGTACAATGGCGCCATCTCGGCTCACTGCAACCTCTGCCTCCCAGGTTCAAGCAATTCTCCCTGCCTCAGCCTCCCGAGTAGCTGGGATTATAGGTGTGACACCACGCCTGGACCCTTTAAAAGTCTTATAGGTTTATTTTTCACATTTAGATCCAAGATCCACTTGAGTTCATTTTTTTATGTAAAGTTTGAATTTTAGGTTGAGGTTCTTTTCTCTTTTTTTACATTTTGCATTTGTTGAAAAAAGTATCTTTTCTCCATTGAATTGCTTATGTACCTTTGTTGAAAATCAATTTGCCACACTGTCTTTGTGTGATTTCTCTAATTGTTGTTTTTTTTTTTTTTTTTTTTTTTTGGTGATGGAACCTTGTTCTGTTGCCCAGGTTGCAGCGCAGTGGCATGATCTCAGCTCACTGCAACCTCTACCTCCCGGATTCAAGCGATTCCCCTGCCTCAGCCTCCTGAGTAGCTAAGGTTACAGGCATGCACCCCCATGCCCAGCTAATTTTTGCATTTTTAGCAGAGACATGGTTTCACTATGTTGGCCAAGCTGGTCTTGAACTCCTGACCTCAAGTGATCCACCCACTTCGGCATCCCAAAGTGCTGAGATTATAGGCATGAGCCACTGCGCCTGGCCTCTCTAATTTTTGAAGAAACATTTTCTTCCATTTTGTGGGTTGCTTTTTTACACTATTGATAGTGTCTTTTGATGCACTTAAAAAAAATTATGAAGTCCAATTTGTCTTTTCAATAGAAATTATTTTGCCTTTAAAAATGTTTACTTTAAGGCCAACACATAAAGATTAATCTATATACTAGCAATGTACAATTGAAAACCATTTATACATGAAAAAATCCATTTATAAGAGCTCTTCTAAAATGAGATATTTAGGTATAAATCTAACAAAACGTGTACATAGCCTGTATGCTACAAAATGCTGCTAAAAGAAAACAAAACTGTAATAAGCGGACAGACAAACAGTATTCATGGATTGAAAGATTAAACATAGTAGAGATATTGGTCCCCCCCTCTTTCTCTGTCACCTAGGCTGGAATGCAGTAGCGCAATCTCGGCTCAATGCAACCTCTGCCTCCTGAGTTGAAGAGATTCTCCTACCTCAGCGCCCCCGAGTAGCTGGAACTACAGGCACGTGTCACCATGCTGAGCTAATTTTTGTATTTTTAGTAGAGACGGGGTTTCACTGTGTTGGCCAGGCTAGTCTGAAACTCCTGACCTCAGGTGATCCGCCCGCCTCAGCCTCCTAAAAGTGTTGGGATTACAGGCGTGAGCCACTGTGCTCAGCCCGATTTTCCCCATATTTATCTATAGATCTAATGCAGTTACAACGAAAACCTCAGCAAGACATTTTGCAGATAGAAACAACCTGATTCTAAAATTTTTACCAAAGTGTAAAGGGATAATAAAGTCTAAAACAATTTTGAAAAATAAAAATAAAATTAGAGACTGGGTGTGGGGGGTTGACACCTATAATCCTAGCACTTTGGGTGGCCAAGGCAGGAGGATTGCTTGAGGCCAGGAGTTTGGGACCAGCCTCGGCAACACAGTGAAACCCTGTCTCTACAAAAAATACAAAAATTAACCAGGCATGGTGGCATGCGCCTGAGGTCCTAGCTGCTTGGGAGGCTGGGGTGGGAGGATTGCTTGGGGCCAGGAGTTCAAGACCAGTGTGAACAACATAGTGAGATCCCATTTCTACAAAATAAAAAATTGCTTTAATTAGCTGGGCATGGTGGCACATGCCTGTAGTCCTAGCTACTCAGTAGGCTGAGGTGGGATGATCATTTGAACCCAGGCGTTCAAGGTTGCAGTGAGCTATGAATGCACCACTGCACTCTAGCCTGGATGACAGAGACCCTATCTCAAAAACAAACAAACAAACAAACCCTGCAATGAGATATCACTCACACCCATTAGGATGGCTAGTACTTTAAAAAAAAGAGAGAATTACAAGTATTGGTGAAGATGTGGAAAATTTGGAACCCTTGCGTTAACATTGGTGGGAGTATAAAATCAAATAGCCACTGTGGAAAACAGTGTGACAATTCCTCCAAAAAATTTAACATATAAGATTCAGCCATTCTACTTCTGGGTATATACCCCAAAGAATTGAAAGCAGGGTCTCAAAAATATATTTGTACACTCAGGTTGAGAACAGCATTTTCCACAATAGTTAAAATGTGGAGGCAGCCCACGTGTTCACTGACTGATGAATGGATAAGCAAATTATGGTCTATCCATACAATGGAACATTATTTTAGCCTTAAAAATGAAGGAAATTCTGACGTATGCTACATCATGGATGAATCTTGAGGGCATTACGCTGAGTGAAATAAGCCAATCACAAAAAGATAAATACTGTGTTGTTTCACTTACATGAGGTAAGTAGTCAAAAAATACACTAGAAAGTAGAATAGTGGGTGTGAGGAGGGAAAATGGAGAGTTGTTGTTTAATGGGTACAGAGTTTCAGTTTTACAAGATGAAATAATTATGGAGATGGATGGTGGGGATGGTTTCATAATATTATGAATGTATTTAAAACCACTGAACTGCACACTTTAAAATGGTTAGGATGGTGAAGTTTATGTGTTTTACTACAATAAAAGTTTTGTAAAAAAATCTATTGATAGTTTTATCTGAATATGAAAATGATATATATGCATCATAATATGCACACACGCCTCTCAGAATGTAGAAATAAAACTCACCGGAAATATCTGTCTTAGATGACCACTATTAGCATTTCACATCTTCAGGCTCTACTTCTAGTTTTCTTGCTATATCCACCACATCTGCAGTTACTTCCTCCACTGAGGTCTTGAACTCCTCAAAGGCATCTGTGAGGGTTGGAATCAGCTTCTTCCAAACACCTGTTAATGTTGATATTTTGACCTCTCATGAATCATGAATGTTTTTAATAGCATCTAGAAGGTGAATTTACTTTGCCCAGATCCACCAGGAATTATTATCTATGACATCTATAGCCTTATGAAATGTATTTCTTAAGTAAGACTTGAAGTTGAAATTACTCCTTGATCCCTGGGCTGCAGAATGTATGTTGTGTTAGCAGGTATGAAAACAACATTAAGTTGTAAGTAAGTAAGTCTTTACTTACTCCTTTAAAGTGGGCTTAAAATATTCAGTAAACCATGCCATAAACAGATGTGCTTTCATGAAGGCTCTGTTGTCCCATTTATAGAGCACAAGTACAGTAGATTTAGCATCATTCTTAAGGCCCTAGGATTTTTTAGAATGGTAAATGAGCATTGGCTTCCACTGAAAGTCACCAGCTGCATTAGCCCCTAACAAGAGCATCAGCCTATCCTTTGACGCTTTGAAGCCAGGCATTGACTTCTCTTCTCCAGCTATGAAAGTCCTAGATGGCATCTTCTTCCAATAGAAGTCTGTTTTGTCTACACTGAAAATGTAGCTTCATTTTGTAGCTACATTTGAAAGCTTGAAAATGTAGCTTTCATTTCATTTCAACAACATTGAAAATCTGTTGTTTCGTGTAGCCACCTTCATCAATGATCTTAGCTAGATCTTCCAGATAACTTGCTGCACCTTCTCCATCAGCATTTGCTGCTTCACCTTGTGCTTTTATGGTATGGAGGCAGCTTACTTCCTTAAACTTCACGAACCAACCTCTGCTACCCTCAGAGTTTTCTTCTGCAGCTTCCTTACCTCTCTCAGCTATCACATAATTGAAGAGAGTTAGAGCCTTGCTCTGGATTAGGTTTGGCTTAAGGGAATGGCATGGTTGGTTTTATCTGTCCAGACCATGAAAGCTTTCTGCATATCAGCAGTAAGGCTGTTTCGCTTTCTTATCATTTGTTTGTTCATTGCATTTTTTTTTTTTTTGGACAGAGTCTTACTCCTTTACCCAGGCTGGAGTACAGTGGCTCGATTTCAGCTCACTGCAACCTCTGCATCCCAGGTTCAAGCAATTCTTGTGCCTCAGCCTCCCTAGTAGCTGGGATTATAGGTATGAGCCATCATGCCTGGCTAACTTTTTTGTATTTTTAGTAGAGACAGGGTTTCACCATGTTGGCCAAGCTGGTTTCAAACTCCTGGCCTCATGTGATCCGCCCACCTCGGCCCTACCAAAGTGCTAGGATTATAGGCATGAGTCACCATGCCTGGCCTGGAATGCACTTTAAATTTCTTTCAAGAACTTTTTCTTTGCATGCACAACTTGGCATTTTGTGTAAGAGGCCTAGCTTTTGGCCTATCTTGGCTTTTGGCATGCTCTCTTCACTAAGCTTCCTTAACTTCCTTAAACTTCAAGTAAGGGACTCTTCCTTTCACTTCAACACTTAGAGGCCATTGTAGGGTTATTAATTGACCTAATTTCAATACCATTGTAGCTCAGGGAATAGAGCCCACCAAGGAAAGCGAGGGAGAAAGGGGAACGGCCTGTCGGTGGAGCAGTCAGAACATACGACATTTATTAAGTTCACCCTCTTATATGGGTATGGTTTGTGGCACCCCAAAATAATTACAGCAATAACATCAAAGATCAATGATCACAGACCATTATAACAGATATACAAATGATGAAAAAGTTTGAAATATTGTGAGAATTACCAAAATGTGAAGCAGAGATATGAAGTGAGCACATGCTGTTGGCACCCTAGACGTGCTTGACACAGAATTGCCAAAATCCTTCAATTTGTAAAAAATTCAATATCTACAAAGTATAATAAAGTGAAACATAATAAAGCAAGGTATGCCTGTAAATGGTACACTACGCATGCTATTCTGTATAATGAATTTTTCTGATTACATAGGCTATATATATTTTAAGATTATTAAATAATATGACATTTAAACATAGGCAATCATATAAGCAAAGTTGTTCAGCTGTTTCTCACACCTGAAAGTGGCCCCCACACCAAATAAAACATTTTTAGATTATGTGTCCCAATTTGGACTTCTGAAAGTATGGTCACCATATGCCAAGGCATGAAGGCATTTAACTGGGGAATGAGTATGGAGTTTGATGCCTTTCATCTCCTTTGCTCATCTGTCTCTACCTACATGATGGCTGCATTTGAAATGAAATAAAGTCTACATACTGGACAGTAGTGTAGAAATCAATATTTTATGAAAACAGTTATGTCTAATTTTTTATAAAATAATGTATTTATTTGAGTCTTAAGCTTAGTGATGTTATTAAAAACTTCTTTGATTTTTTTCTTAGGAATCCAAATCCTCTCTTTAATCATTTAAACCCTTTAATTTGCTAAAGATAAGTTTTGTGCCCTGTTGACCACCTAATGGAACAAGCAAGTGTTGAAGATCTCATGTGGTTTTTTTTTTTTATTTGCAAATTCTACCAAGCCAACCCATTTATTGCAGTGAATGGGAGCTGGAGAGCTGTTCATTTGGCAATAATAGGCAAAGGGTGGTGGAGGGAAGAAAACTGTCTTTCTGATATTTTTGCTTAGGAATTTGGGGATTCAGAGTTTAGTCATAAACAACTAGATTAATGTGTTTAAATACCTTGAAACACTTCTAAATCATTCCTTATTTTGTAACATACAAGATCTTAGAGATAACTAAAACAGTGGTTGAAAAATTCTGTTATGGATTGAAGATCCTCCAGAAGCATCATTCACTAATAGGCACAGTGTTTGGGGTGATAGGTAAACAAACATCTGTGTCCTGTGGTTACCTCTCTGTATAGGACGAGATATATAGTTTTCAGGCAAGAGATTTCTTTGGAGAGTCCACTGTCTCTGTTTTGCAAGTTATTTATTTATTTATTTTTAATCCAAGAGATAACAAAAACATGTAGTGGCAGTAGATGGTATTATTCATCAGGATTTTAGGATGTTAACATGTTAGGCTGTTTAAAATAAGACAGAAAGGATTACTTTTTGCCAGCTGCATCATTTCTGGCAAGAGCTTACTACTTTGCTTATTAGGGTTATTGTTGTGGTTGTTGTTAACCCATTAGAGAAACTAACCACTACATTGGTTCTAGCCAAATCCTTGTCATCATTGGCCTTACAGTCTCTTGGGGACCAAACAGCACCTGGTCATTCTGAAAGCTTCCATCCCCAGTGATTGATGCTCATCTCTGCAGGCTCTTTCAAACTTGCCTCCCATTTTTTCCTGAAGCACCTTCAACTATTTCTGCATGGCTACTCACTCTCTTGTATTATACCTCCTCCTCCTGCCTTACTGAATACTGGATTTCCCAGCTCACAACTCTAAGAAGGAGCTTTATTTCAGAGTAGAAAGGGGCCCCCATATGTGGCCTATTATATCCATATCAACTTGCTTACCCTTTTCAAACAGCTATTGTCTTTTAATAGGGTCCTGCCTGGCAGGGGGAGTCCTTAATTCCTGCCATATAAGAATGGGCAGCTTGAGTTACAGCTAGCTGCAGTTTGGTGCTCTGATCAAAAGGCCTCTGTTGTTTTTTAGGGTTTTTCACCCTCCCTCTCTCTCTCTTTCTATATCCTGGGCTAATAATTCAGCACAGCAAGGTCATTACAGACTTTGAATTGAGAGCTGAGAGTGTTAAATTACTGACCTAGAATAAAAGAGATCTGGGGGGCTCTCAAGAAAGATAAAGGGATTCCGGCTAGTAAAGTGGAAGCCCAGCAACCTCACTTCTTAACAATATTATTATTATTTTTAATCCCCTCTGTCTCTAAAAGTCTTTTCTGGGACAAGGAGAGATCTCCTGCCAGAGAATTAGGTTAGAAACCCAATGACATCTTCTGAGAGTTGTGGCCCAGGTGCTGGCAGCTTATAGGTGCCTGTGTAGTTGTCCTTTTTGTCTCCCTACCTTGTCAATATTTCACTCTCTTCTACCTTGGTCTCTCAGCCACATATATGGTTTTTTATCACATAAGTCATATATATTTATGACATTTCAGCTGAAAGGTAATATCCCATGAAGGGATTTCAGACATGTGGAAAGCATACCACTTAGCCCCTAAAATGTCTTTAAAACATGACATCATCTTATTAAAAGCCACTTTCATTCCATTTATGTTTTGTAAATAATATTAGTCTGGTCCTCCCATAATTTAACAACAACAAAAAAAGCTCCACTGTAAATGAATTTGACATCTCCACTCTATTCTACATTGTATCTTCTGAAGAAAGTCATTTCCATTTCTTCATACTATTTTCTTTCATATATCCTTTTTTTTTTTTTTTTTTTTTTTTTTGAGACGGAGTCTTGCCTTGTCACCCAGGCTGGAGTATAGTGGTACCATCTTGGCTCACTGCAACCTCAGCCTCCTGGATTCAAGAGATTTTCCTACCTCAGCCTCCCAAGTAGCTGGGACTACAGGCGTGCACCATCACATCCGGCTAATTTTTGGATTTTTAGCAGGGTTTCACCATGTTGGCCAGGCTGGTCTCAAACTCCTGACTTCAGGTGATCTGCCTGCCTTGGCCTCCCAAAGTGCTGGGATTACAGACATGAGCCACTGCGCCCAGCCACTACAGTTATCTCTTAAAGCCAGACACCATCCATATCCTCTGGAAAATATTGATTTTCTAAGACTAATATTTTTAGAAAAGTTCCTAAAATCAACTTTCTCAGATTTTCTGCACGGCAGAGTAATAATAATAAAATAGTCCCTGAATGTGCCAAGCATTTTACAGAATGCATTATTAACACATTTAGCCTTTGGCAACCTTATGTAATAAGCATTCCTGTAATCACTAGTTTACAGAGAAAAATAATTGCAATACAAAGTCATACAGCTAGGAAGATTTGTCCCAGACTAGTGCTTCTTGACTTTCATGTTTGTGTGAATCACCTAGGGATCTTGTTAAAATGCAGAATCGGATTTTGTAGATCTGGGTTGGGGCCTCAGATTCTGATTTTTAACAGGCTTCTAAGTGATGCCAGTGCTGCTGTCCTTGGTTCACATTTTCAGTAGCAAAGCCATAGTCATTTTTTCTTCCGAACTACTCAAAAAGTTTTTGGTTATAACTTCCAGTTTTTCGTTCCATCAGGCAATTCTATGAATATACATAGTGAATATTTGACACCTATATCATACTTTTTAAAAAATATGATAAAACATAGCACTTAGCCTACAAAATATCTTAAATGTTAGAAAATATTTAAGATATTTTGCTTCCTGTTGGCCCTGCAGAAGCTGGGCCTCCTGGACTGTGTGACCTACTTCAGTGGCTCCTCAGGCTCTACATGGTGAGGATCCTGGGGACTGGAAGAGTGGAGATTATCAAGGCCCATAGGGGACCTGGTTAAAATTGACTATTTTAACTATTTTTACGTGTACAGTTCTGTGGCATTAAATACGTTCACATTGTTCTGCAACCATCACCGTCATTCGTCTCCATAGCTTTTCTGTCTTCCTAAACTAAAACTCTGTACTCACTAAATATTGACTTCCCAACTTCCCATTCCCTCTGACCCCCCAGCTCCTGACAACCACCATGCTACTTTCTGTATCTAGGAATTTGATTACTCTAGGTACCTCATGTAAGTGAACTCAGACAATATTTGTCTTTTTTGATTGGTTTATTTCATTTAGAGTAATGTCTTCAAAGTTCATTCATGTTGTACCATGTATCAGATTTCCTTCCTTCTTATGACTAAATAATAGTCCGTTGTGTGTATGTATCACATTTTGCTTATCTGTCATTAAACACTAGGGTGGCTTCCATTTTTTGACGATTGTGAGTAATATTGCTGTGAATGTGGGTATACATATATTTGTCTAAGTCCCTGCTTTCATTTCTTTTGACTGTATACCCAGAAATGGAATTACTGAATTATATGGCAATTCCACCAATATCTTACTTTTTAAGGTACCAGTTTATGTTTAAGTTACTGTGTTCCCCCTTTTTTTTTTTTTTTCTTTGTGAGACAGGTCTCACTTTGTTACCCAGGCTGGAGTGCTGGAATGCAGTGGCGTGAACACAGCTCACTGGCCTTGACCTGTTGGGCTCAAGGGATCCTCCTGCCTCAGTCTCCCAAGTAGCTGAGACCACAGGTGTGTGCCACCACGTCTGGCAAATGTTTAAAGATTTTTTCTTAGAGACGGGACCTCGCCATGTTACCCAGGCTGGTCTCAAACTCCTGGGCTCAAGCAATCCTCTTGCCTTAGCCTCCCAAAGTGCTGGGATTACAGGTGTGAGCCTCTGCACCCAATCCTCTCTCTCTCTCTCTCTCTTTTTTTTTTTAAAACATTCCTTACATAAAGTAACTCTTGAAAGGTTTGGCAGGAAAAGTGAGTTTTCAGTACAGATTTTCGTTAAAGTCTATTGTCTGTAGCTACTTTGTAATTTTCAATCAATCATAAAAGAATATTGAGAAATGTCCTTTGATCCTTAGAAGGTTGGTAATTGGTTAAATAGCACCAAGTAGAGAATTAGAGAGAGAGTGCTCATGTTCTCAAATAAACCAATACTAAGAAGGTTTATATCACAGAGAAAGTTTTATGTAAATGAATTTAAGACCTCATCTAACAAACAGGTATTCAGGGAACAGATGAGCCCCTTGTTAAATTTATGCTCTCCTTTTAAGATTTTCTGAAACAACCATCCAAGGATCTTCAAAAATTTTGTGGTACCTCTTTCTCTGTGGTCTTTACTCTAGTAATACATTAGATTCTCGTTTGTTCATAGGAGTTTGGTGCAAGATTCTGCCTGCTACCTAGAGGTCTTTCCTTATGTATCTTTAGAAATGAAATTCTCTGTTGGAAATAGGAAAAGAAATAAAATGATACTGAAACCTAATGAGTTAATAAGAACATTTGAAGGGAGTTTTAAAAAGGTGTCAGGAAGAAACTGATTTTTTTCCTATGGCATAATACAGAATCATTAAGATAATAACTTTAATCATATGTGCCTATAGTGCTCTTATTTTAGGAGTTCCTAGTTACTACAATGGACTTGAACTTGGAAAGGTAAAACAATACAAAATAACTTTTAACTAAAGTTGGAATATGAGTGCTTGAAAAATATACAGGGATTTACCAGTAGCTTTAGAGGGTAAATATACATGACTACTGAAAGAATTTTCTAAAAAGTGAGACTAACTTTGGAGATAAAACAAATAAAAGAATGAACAGAAGGCGACTCTGGAAATAACGGTAGTAAAGTTATACAGGACATGTTAAGATTATAACCATGAAGAAGAGAATCGAATCATTATCTGTAAGTTTCATGTGGATGGCTCTAAAAGAACAAACCCTGCATCCTAAACCCCCTTCGATTTTATTATTTTGAATTATAACCAAGTCCAAGAAGACTTGGCCTATTACTAACACCTTTGTATGAAGTATTTTTTCAACTGAATTCATATAATCTTGAATAAGAACAAAGGATGATGGTTTGAGAATTATTATACTTGCTGGACTTTGAACCAACAGAGTTGACATATTTAATACTTCCAGTTCTTGGATGAGGTGGTACTGAGGAAGGGATTTGTAATATCTAAGGGGGTCCATAAAAATAGTGTTGAGTTTGCAGTGAAATCTACAGGTGATGCTAAAGGGATCCTAGTGAGAACAAAAAGACAACAAAAAAGAACCTAAAAGCTATAGCTGCAGGCAGAAAATAGAATAAAATTTACCTTAAAATGTTGTCTAGTGCAATGCCAAGTGTAGATATACAGTGGATGGGCAAAATCTTGTAAGAAATTAGTATTGAGTTGCAAAAGTTATAGAAAACAGACAAGAAATTAGATGAAACTATGGTATGTGATCTGGCAATAAAACAGACAAAAGCTATTTTGAGGTCTGGAGATAGAGAGGAGGGGAAGGAATGGCAGGATTTGCAGATGACTGAGGGAGGCCTTACCTGCAACTAAACTCAGCTTCAGTAGCAGAAGAAAATAGTACAGACGGTAAACCAGTTGACAAAAGAGATACAGAGGTTGGAACATAGAGCTAAAGAGAAAGAAATAACAGATGACAGGTTTAGAAACCACATAAAGAATGTGAGATATAATATGTAGCAGAAGGTGAGATGTAACAGAAATACTATAGCATTCTAAAGAGAAATGGTCTGTCCAGAAACTCTTCCTGGGGGATAAGGCTAAGGGGTATTTCCCCAGAGAAACCATGAAAACACAATTCTGGATTTCAGGTGAAATTAGGCAAACTCTTGGAAGCTCTGTTATAAAGAGCTCTGCTTAGAGGCCTTGTTGAAAAGACTGAAGGATCTTGTAGGAACAAGACAAATTAGAGATTTATGATAATCTTTTTTTTTTTTTTTTTTTTTTTTTTTTGACACGGAGTCTCACTCTGTCGCCCAGGCTGGAGTGCAGTGGCGCGGTCTCCGCTCACTGCAAGTTCCGCTGCCTCCCGGGTTAACGCCATTCTGCTGCTTCAGCCTCCCTAGTAGCTGGGACTACAGGCGCCTGCCACCACGCCCGGCTAATTTTTTTTGTATTTTCAGTAGAGACGGGGTTTCACTGTGTTCGCCAGGATGGTCTCAATCTCCTGACCTCGTGATCTGCCCGCCTCGGCCTCCCAAAGTGCTGGGAATTACAGGCGTCAGCCACCGCGCCCGGCCAGTCGTTGTTATTTTTTTTTAATTGACATAATGTTACAGAATATTTGGAAGACAGGAAGAAATCAATAATAAGCCCAAACCCTAATCCAGTGAATAAATACAATTCATGTCATCTTAATTTTTAATCACTTTCCTTATGCAGACCTACTTTAAAGTAGCTAAAACTGGCTGGGCACGGTGGCTTATGCCTGTAATCCCAGCTCTTTGGGAGGCCGAGGTGGGTGGATCACTTGAGGCCAGGAGTTTGAGACCAGCCTGGCCAACCTGGCGAAACCCCATCTCTACTAAAAATACAAAAATTAGCTGGCCATAGTGGCATACGCCTGTAGTCCCACCTACTCAGGAGGCTAAGGCATGAGAATCGCTTGAACTCAGGAGGCAGAGGTTACAATGAGTTGAGATCGCGGCACTGCACTCCAGCCTGGATGACAGAGGAAGACCCTGTCTCAAAAAAACAAAACATAAATAAATGAAGTAGCTAAAATTATCATGTACACACAATTTTGTTTCCTTTTTTGTTTGTTTCTTCTTTTATTCTCAGTACCTTCCTCAGGATCCTCCTTAAATATAACATATGAATCACGTTTTTATAATTTAAATTTCTAACATGCTATAAAGAGTACATACGTGTGCAGTAACCTTTTCCCAGGGCTCGGCGCATTGATTTTCCATCCGGTATTTCCCTGTTCCTACTGGCCTGGAGTAACCAGCCTTATAAAAAAAGATGTTCCTTCATATTTAAAGCTGCAAGGGGGAAGCAGGTGTGAATTAATCATCTTACATCAGCAGGTAAGGAGCTGATGTGTTAGGTATGGCACCTGTGAGTTTACCATAGCATGCCAGGCCTTCAGGAATGAGTTTTGAAGTTTGAGGGCTTCAAAGGGGAGTTTGAAACATTTTAAAACCCTGGCAATGTTTTACCTGAATTATATGCAAAGATCCAATGGGGGAAGAGTTTACTTCAGAGAAGCAGCACCTGAGAACCAGGTCCTTTGCATAGCCTTCCTGGAAAGAACCATCTTTCTCCCTTAGCAGTAGCCCCCAGGGTAGGACCAGTGCTCTATTTCATGGCTATTTTAAGAAGATCCTTTATGGATTTGGGTAACAGAAAAGCACTTGGTGAAGTGATCAAGGAAAGAAACTAACTCTGCTACTGAGGATTACTTAGGCAGAAAAAGAAATCTTGTTATGAAACACCAGTGTTTAAGTCCTTAGAGTGAACTGATAAGCTGATTTGGGGCTTTTTTGCTATTGCAGAAATTATAAATCCTATCCACTACAATGGCAGCTCAGTTCTGACACATGGGTTCACCTATCCTTAGACAGTAACTTAAGATTGATAGTCCCTATTGGATTTCTTCCTAAATTGTTCTTTTTTTTTTTTTTTTTTTTTTTAAAGAAGTCAAAGGTCTAATTCTAATCAAGCCACTGCTGACAATAAGAAGATGAAGAAGATTGTGAGTGCTCACTTGCAGTGTGGCACATTTCTATTTTCTATAGCATTTACACTTATTTCTCTGTAGCCAACAGAGGAGTTAGTCAATGAACTGATCGATTCATGATGCATATCCATGGAGAGAAGCTCATTCTGAATACATCATATGTTAAATTTATCCTTGGATTCAGGATCATATTGTTCACTTACTTTTTCCTATAGTCAGCATATTGTAATTTTGAACAATAGAATAATAGATAGCAACAGCCTAGTAGAGAATTAGAAATACTGTGGTTCTAAGAACTGTAGTTCTTAGAAATACTGCATTCAACTTTTGTAAAGAAACTTTTTTGTATCACTATATAAGAAAGAAGCTAGTGTGTAAGGCAACTTCTGTGCACATATGTTGTCTAAACTGCTTTGGGGTTCTGCAACATAGACTAGCTGATTTGCCTCACTGATTTCTCTTATCAAGTTAGCATTGCCAAATTCTATAGCTGATAGGCATAGGAAGAAAGCATTTAAGGGCTTTAGGCTTCCTGTGAATTTCACAAGGAAACAAAGAACAAATCCAGGGATTTTTTAGTTCAGGAGACAAAATCATGCCACAGGAGTATGTATCTTTTTTTTTTCTTCTTCTTTTTTTTTTTTTTTTTTTTTGGGACAAGGCCTGACTCCGTCACCCAGGCTGGAGAGCAGTGATGTAATCTTGGCTCACACTGTAACCTCTCCCTCCCAGGCTCAAGCCATCTTTCCATCTCAGCCTCCCAAGTACCTTGGGACTACAGGCACCTGCCACCATGCCTGGCTAATTTTCATTTGGTAGAGACGGAGTTTCACGATGTTGCCCAAGGTGATCTCAAACTCCTATGTGCAAGCAATTAATCTGCTTCGGGCTCCCAAAATGCTGGGATTACAGGTGTGAGCCACTGCACCCAGCCACAGGAATGTATCTTTAGAGCTTGGTGACTTCTTGCACAAGAAAACTCCAGTTAGCCAACCTGTTCGTGGAAAATATGCCCCAAAAGTCTTCTCCCAGCTTGCCCCTCTCCAACTGAGAATATATTTTTTCCTTCTGCTTGTAGAAGCAACACAAAGTTACTTTAAATCATAATTTTGGCTAGGTATAGTGACTTACTCCTATAATCCTAGCACTTTGGGAGGCTGAGGTGGGCAGATCACCTGAGGTCAGGAGTTCGAGACCAGTCTAGCCAACATGGTGAAACCCTGTCTCTACTAAAAATACAAAAAATTAGCCAGGTGTGGTGGTGGGCACCTGTAGTCCCAGCTACTCAAGAAGCTGAGGCAGCAGAATCTCTTGAACCTGGGAGGTGGAGGTTGCAGTGAGCCAAAATAGAAGATCGTGCCACTGTACTCCAGCCTGTGTGACAGAGCGAGACTCCATCTCAAAAAAAAAAAAAAGAAAAGAAAAGAAAAGAAAAAAGAAAAAGAAAAGAAAGAAAGAATATCTTAAAAAAAAATCATAATTCTTCCCAAGATGTTTTGGATCTTTGGTCTTATATATTCTGTTTAGTCTGATTCATGTTCTGTGTTTGTATCACCTTGGTGTGGCCAGTTTGTGCTGCATCATTAGATGTGATCTGTTCTCCTGTTTTACTTCTTGGCAGATATCTTTAGGATTCCTTGAAAAAAAAAAAAAAAGCTGGGCACAGTGGCTCACACCTGTAACCCTAGCACTTTGGGAGGCCGAAACAGGAGGATCGCTTGAGCCCAGGAGTTCAAGACCAACCTGGGCAACATGGTGAGACCTCGTCTCTACTTAAAAAAAGAAAAAAAAAAAAAAAAAAAGAAAGGAAGAAAGAAAACTAGCCGGGCGTGTTGGTGTGCACCTATAGTCCCAGCTACTCAGGAGGCTGAGGCAGGAGGATTGCTTGAGCCCAGGAATTTGAAGCTGCAGTGAGCTATGATCGCACTACTGTACTCCAGCCTAGGTAACAGAACAAGACCCTGCCTCAAAACAAAACAAAAACTATCAGAAGAGAAGTCCAATTCCAATTCTAACACAAGATAGTCCACTCTAATGAGCTGGCCTGGTTTTAGAAAGAAAAAAGGAGATAGGAGAATGGCCTAGGAAGACTCTCAACTGCCATAATCCAATTAAACAGTGCAGGTCAAGGTTCATTGGCCATTTTCAGTTTGAGTGAGAGCAAGGAGCACCTGGAGGACATAGAATGCTGTTGGAGTTTTGAAGTTTTGCTTCTTTGCACATTAAGAATGAACTGGAATATTTTAATTTGGTCCTCTTGCCCATATCTTTATTACTTCTATATGTGGAATGTGAATAGCTATTTATATAGAGATCCAGTATGGTTACAGTTATTTATTTATTTACTTATTTATTTTTAACTTTTAAGTTCAGGGGCACTTGTGCAGGTTTGTTACGTAGGTAAACTTTCGTTGAGGCGGTTTGTGGTACAGATTATTTCATCACTCAGGTATTAAGCCTAGTACCCATTAGTTGTTTTCCCTTATCTTCTCCCTCTTCCCATCCTCCACCCTCCAATAGGCCCCAGTGTGTGTTGTTCCCCTCTGTGCATCTGTGTGTTCTCATCATTTAGCTCCCACTTATAAGTGAGAACATGCAGAATCTGGCTTTCTGTTCCTGCATTAGTTTGCTGAGGATAATGGCCTCCAGCTACATCCATGTCCCTGCAAAGGACATGATCTCATTATTTTCTATGGCTGCAGACTATTCCATAGCGTATATGTAGCACATTTTCCTCATCCAGTCTATCATTGATAGGACAGTGTGAGGAATCCTCAAAGATCTAAAGTCAGAAATACCATTCGACCCAGCAGTCCCATTACTGAGTATGTACCCAAAGGAATATAAATCATTCTATTATAAAGATGTGTGGTTACATTTATATTTAATTCTTTCCTAGTAGTCCCTGCTGGCCACTTCACCAGAATAATTTAAATCAATTCTTGCTTTTTGCTAGTTAATATCCAAAATTAAGATGTTTATGTGGAATTGACATCATACATAAATTCTTAGAATTTGTATCTAGTTTTTCAGGAGAAAATAGATACCACTTAATAGAATTCTGTATGACTTTTTCTGTACAAACAGCCATTGTTACTAGAAGAGAACATGAAATTGTATCAAGAACTCCCATTAGCTTAACATGTTTACAAATGTCTGATTATAAAATTATTAATTTTTGACACAGCTCCTGCTGTGTTTTCTTAATATATTACTGGAGAAAACTGCCATAGAGCTGGGCATGGTGGCTCACGCCTGTAATCCCAATGCTTTGAGATGCCGAGGTGGGAGGATTGCTTTAGCTCAGGAGTTTGAGACCGGCCTGGGCAACATAACGAGACTCTGTCTTTACAAAAAGTAAAATAAACAAAATTAGCCAGGTGTGGTAGCACATGTCTGTAGTCCCAGCTACTTGGGAGGCTGAGGCAGGGGGATTGCTTCAGCCCAGGAGTTTGAGGCTACAGTGAGCTGTGATCGTACCACTGCACTCCAGCCTGAGCAACAAAGACCCTATCTCTTAAAAAAAAAAAAAAAATTGCCCTAATGTTAAATATTGTATTAGTCAGGGATCTCTAGAGGGACAGAACTAATGGAATAGATTTATATATATAAAGGGGGGTTTACTAAGTATTAACTCACACAATCACAAGGTCCCACAATAGGCCATCTGCAAGCTGAGGAGCAAGGACAGCCAGTAGGAGTTCAAAACTGAAGAATTTGGAGTCCAATGTTCGAAGGCAGAAAACATCCAGCGTGGGAGAAAGATGTAGGCTGGAAGGCTAGGGCAGTCTCTCTTTTCACATTTTTCTGCCTGCGTTTTATTCTAACTGGCTGGACTGGCAGCTTTTTAGATTGTGCTCACCCAGATTAAGGGTAGGTCTACCTTTCCCAGCCCACTGACTCAAATGTTCATCTCCTTTAGCAACACCCTCACCGACACACCCAGGATCAATACTTTGTATCCTTCAACCAAGTTGACAGTCAGTATTAACATCACAAATATTAAGCTAATAAAATAGGAAACCTATGGAATTTATTTTATTGTCAAAACTAAAGGGAGATTTGTACTCAGCCCACTTCATTTTATTTTACATTAGAATTTTTAAATTTCCAGTGAAACCAAATTTTCCTACTGTTGTGAACACAGTCTTCACATTTGATGCAAATGGGAGGGCTTAATTATAATCACTTAGTGACAGTATTGTAGACAAAGCCAATAGTGTATGCCACATAGATGATTATATCTTCTGGAGAGAGTTAACTGATAAGCTTGACTTTACAATTAATACAAATATATTCAACTAAAGAAAATGGATGCACTGTCAGACCATTTCATCTTAATAAATTATACCTTGTAAGGTTAAAAATATGTAACTCACAAATAAATTTTAATTTAAATTTTTTTAACCTTCATGTCACAGCCAAGTCCAAAATATTTTAATTTTGATGTCTCTGGTTCTCTTGTGGTTAGAGAATCCATAGCGATTTCCTGAACTTCTTATTCATGATAGCTTAAAAAGCAACATTCAGAGCCCTGTGAATTGGACAAAAGAATATCTATTTTATGCTACTTTTTGTGTAAGGAAGAAGAGGAAATAAAAACACAATGGGCCCTTGAACAACATGAGGGTTACGGTTGCCGATTTCTCCCCTTCACATAGTAGAAAATCCACATATAATTTTGGACTCACCAAAAACTTAACTACTGATAGTCTACTATTGACCTTACCAATGCATTAAAACAGTTGATTAACACATACCTTGTATATGTACTATATACTGTATTCTTACAACAAAGTAAGCTAGAGAAAAGAAAATGTTATTAAGAAAATCAAAAGAGAAAATATATTTACTATTCATTAAATGAAAGTGGATCAGCATAAAGACCTCCATCCTTGTCTTTTTGATGCTAAGTGGCTGAGGAAGAGAAGGAGGAGGAGGAGTTGGTCTTGCTGTCTTAAGGGTGGCAGGGGAGAAGAGGTGGAGGTGGTAGAAGGGGAGGAAGGCACACTCGGTGTGACTTTATGAAAACACATAGTGATTTCTGATTTTTTTGCCTTTTCATGTCTCTAAAAATGTTTCTGTATGGTACCAATTTTTCTTCCATTTTATTTAGTTTCAGTGCCTGTATCACTGAAAAGTTTATGTCATAAAAGAAGTCAAAAGCAGTCTTGAATAGTTGGAACTCTTCTGCCATATGATCTAATGTCAGTTTGTTTTCTGGCCCTGCTTCTGCGTCTTCTTCGTCTTCTATGCCTTCTTCTTTTCTGGCACTGGTTCAGAAGCACTCACCTTCATCAAGTTGTCGTCTGTTAATTCCTCTGGTGTGATGTCTGTTAGCTCTTGAATTTCTCCAGGATCCATATCTTGGAACCCTTCCCCCACCTTCTTTGCCATATCCACAATCTCTTTCGTGATCTCCTTGATTGGCTCTGTCATAAATCCTGTGAAGTCATGCACAACATCTGGATGCAGTTTTCTCCAGCAGGAATCTATTGTTTGGGGCTCAATGGCTTTTTCCATAACAACAGTGGCATCTTCACTGGTGTAATCCTCCCAGACTTTCTTGATGTTCTATCAGGAATCTCTTCCATAGCGTTGACAGTCCTTTCCAATAGAGTACTATGTGTAATGAGCCTTAAAGGTCCTTATGACCCCCTGACTTAGGGGCTGAATTAGAAACATTGTATTTGGGGGCAAGTATTACAAACCACTTTGATACCTTTGGTGTTGAACTCATCGGTTCTGGGCGGCCAGGGGCGTTGTCCAGTTCAAAAGAATTTTAAAAGGCAGTCCATTACCAGCAAGGTACATCCTGACTTTAGGAACGATATTGATGAAACCCAGTCCATAAAAAATGGTTCTCATTATCCACACCTTCTTATACAACCAAAACTGGCAACTGGTGTTTATCTTTTACCTTCAAAAGTCAGGGGTTAGCAACTTTATAGATAAGGGCAGTCCTAATCATAAACCTGACTGCGTTTGCACAAAGTAGTAGAGTTAGCCCATCCCTTCCTGCCTTAAATCCTGGTGCGTGCATCTCTTCCTTACTAATAAGTGTCCTTTGTGGCATTTTTTTCCCCCATCATCTGCATTAAAAAACTGCTCAGGAAGATATCCTTTTTCCTCAATGATTTTCAAAAGCTTCTTTTTTTTTTTTTTTTGAGACAGGGTCTCACTGTGTTGCCCAGGCTGGAGTCCAGTGGCATGATTATAACTCACACCACCTCGAATTCCTGTGCTCGATTGAGTTTCATGCCTCAGTCTCTTGACTAGCTGGGACTACAGGCTTGTGCCACCATGGTCGGCTAATTTTTATTTTTGGTACAGATGGGATTTTTCCATGTTGCCCAGGCTGGTTTCAAACTCCTGGGCTCAAGCGATCCTCCCACCTCAGCCTTCCAAAGTGCTGGGATTACAGGCATGAGCCACTGCACCTGGCCTCCTCAATAATTTTCTTAATGGCATCTAGAAACGTGTTTGCCTCCTCTTGGTTGGCAGAAGCTACTTCCCCTGATATCCTGATATTTTTTAAGCCAAAACTTTTTCTAAAATTATCAAACCATCCTTTACTGGCATTAAATTCTCCAGCTTTAGACCCTTCACCTTCCTTCTGCTTTAAGTTGTCATATAATGACTTCACTTTTTCTCAGATCATATTAGGGTCATATGCCTTTCTTATAGAAATCCTGCACTCATCTAAAAGCTGCGTTTTCAAGACAAGTTAAAAAAATATTTCACCAAAAGTGCAATGTTTTTATGCCTGGTGATGCAGCTGCAGCAACTGCTTCATGAATTTCCTTTCCTTTGCTTACAGTTGTCCTTACATTAGATTCATTTATCTTGAAATGGAGGCCAACCATAGCTGCAGATCTCAATCTATGATGTATGTTAAGCAATTCAACTTTATCTTGTAACGTCATGAATTGTCTCTGCTTCTTGAAACACTTCCAGCATCACTAGTGACACTTCGTGTGGGTCCCATGGTGTTACTTGAGGTTTATGGTTTTGTACTGAACACAATGAAAAATACATGAGAACCATGAGAGATCACAGGTCAACTGTATATACATGTATCTGCTCATCTGAGAAAAAAATATGCACACAGGAAGAATAAACCAGAGACCAATGAGATTCATTATCTATAAGATGTTAGTGAGATGGAGTGAAAAGATAAAAGTGGGATAGATATAAAGGTCACTTATCGAAGAATTTTTTTTGCACATGCCTTACTTTTGGAACTATGTTATTTTCATTTACATAAGTATGTATTTGACAAGATTGGGGGAGTTTCTAAAATTGAAAACAAACAAATAAGTGAAGCAAATTGTATTTCAAATGAATAATATACCATACAGAAGGGGGTTGGAGAAACTCATCTAAGGAACACAATATTTGGACTATATACCCTCAAGCTAAAACAACTCTAAACAAGTATTAAACTCTAATTAGCAGGCTTCTTTTTCACAGAGGAATGGGTTAGCTAGCTTAGTACATTTTAGGATTAAGCAAATAAGTAAATATGTTATAGATAACAGGAACCTTTTTCTCACTTTAGAAAAAGGACATTTCAGGCCGGGCGCGGTGGCTCAAGCCTGTAATCCCAGCACTTTGGGAGGCCGAGACGGGCGGATCACGAGGTCAGGAGATCGAGACCATCCTGGCTAACACGGTGAAACCCCGTTTCTACTAAAAAATACAAAAAACTAGCCAGGTGAGGTGGCGGGCACCTGTAGTCCCAGCTACTCGGGAGGCTGAGGCAGGAGAATGGCATAAACCCGGGAGGTGGAGCTTGCAGTGAGCTGAGATCCGGCCATTGCACTCCAGCCTGGGCGACAGAGCGAGACTCTGTCTCAAAAAAAAAAAAAAAAAAGAAAAGAAAAGAAAAGAAAAAGGACATTTCAGATATGGAAAGGGGAGATGATAGAATGTAACCTGTAGTGTTGAACTGGAATTGAATCAGTGTGAGCTCATAGATTTTGTTTTGTTTTGTTTGAGACGGAGTCTCTCTGTCGCCCAGGCTGGAGTGCAGTGGCACAACTTTGGCTCATTGCAACCTCTGCCTCCCAAGTTCAATCGATTCTCCTCCCTCAGCCTCCCGAGTAGCTGGGATTACAGGCAAGTGCCACCACGCTCGGCTAATTTTTGTATTTTTAGTAGAGGAGGAGTTTTGCCATGTTGGCCAGGCTGGTCTCAAACTCCTGACCTCAGGCGATCCTCCCACCTCGGCCTCTCAAAGTGCTGGGATTACAGGCGTGAGCCACTGCACCTAGCCTATTCTTTACTAAAAACAACTGGGCTTCTTGGATAAATGGCTGGCTCCAGGGTGAGGTAGGGAAAGAACAAGATGATACTGGAACATCTTATTCTATCAAAAAGGAAGGAAGTGATCAGATAATTATGTAGATGTGTCAAAAGAATGTAGAAGTCAGCTTGAAGGGCTTCCATGGCCAAATATGGGATCATATGAGCATAAAAATATATAATGATAGTAAAGGAATATAACCTATTGAACAAAGTAAGAATCCATGAGTCCACAATGATATAAATAAATAAGAAGGGAAAGCTTTTTCTTATTGTAGAAGATCAACTTAAAAACATAGATGAAATGACATAGTTGGAAAAAGACTCACCATTTGGCAAAACCTTCATATTCATTATTGGTTCTGGCAACAATTATTAATAGATACTAAAATTTGTGAATGAAAGTTTGCAGAGTAACTATGTATTTCCACAGACTCAAAATATCTTCCCACGGGATACTTATCCATTATAAAGGCTAACTTTATAGTGGCAAAACCTGGCAGATGCTGCTCTAACCAAAGAATCAAAGTTAACATCCCCAGTAATTAGACTAATCAGCAAGTGCCCCCAGACGTGATGCACTGAGAAGAACTCAGCGTCACCTTTGTGATGATCCTGCCAAAGGGGTATAACCTGAATTGAATTATGAGGGGACATCAGACAAATCCAAATGGAAGTACATTCTATAAAGTAACCTGTACAACAGGTTTTCAAATAACTATTTCATTTAACATCATTTTCATTGTAACTGTTTTTTCTGGTTTAAGATCATTTTATTGAAGAGCAAGAGGCAGGGAGAGATGGCAGGGAGGGCAACTAGAGCACTTCTACCCCCACCAGGAGAATAGACTCCCTCCCTGCTTCCTCTTGTGCTGGACCCCTATTGACTTCCGTAGGGATGGCACCATGTTTGCGAGGCTGAAAAAGAGACACGGAGCCAGCAAATGAAACATAAGGTTTATTGAGGGGATTTACATACAGGGCAGTCCAGGGGCAGCATGATGAACAGGAGAACTGCTACCACTTATAAAAAAGCATGCAGTTTATACAGCATTTTCACTTAGCCCCCGCCCCCACCCTGGCAGTCTCCACCTAGCAACCTTCATCCAACCCAAAACAAAGGGCCTTTAACCCCTGTATGGCCCGTGATCCATGGGATGGATCAGATGGTTCAGATGTTCCTCATAGATAAATAATGAATCTCTGGGTTGGCCATTCCCAAATTCCTTCACTCAGAACTCTGAACACACATTCATCTTAGACCACAGGGTCATTCTCAGGAAATGCTTCAATTATTTCTGACAGGTGCATCTACCATACACCTGCTCCCCAAGTGTCTCCCCTTGTACTATGGCGGAGGTGGTGGGGAGGGATTTGTGTAACCTCTGCCCTGGAGGGTGGGGAAGGTAAAGGTTGAGTGTAAAATGGCAGCAGCTGGGGCTGGCAGTGGTGCTGCTGGGTGCTGCAGGGCTTGTAGGGTTCTGTGAAGAGGGCTGAGAAGGTGTTGACTTTGTCTGCCCCCTGCACCTCATGGGGAGATAGTGGCAGTTTCACAGTGCAAAAGTCTTCATAAGGGTCCCCCATCTGGTTCAGATACTTGGCCTGAATCTTGTGTCAGGCCTCACATATCTTTCAGGATTTTCAGGTTGGGGAAGAGAAGCTGGGTGATGATGATGTTGTATGTGTCAATCTTGTACTTGGCCAGCTCCTGGATCAGTCACTCTGTCTCATACAGGGATAGAACTCGGATATATTTGCAGATGATACAGGTAGTCTGCTCAGGGCCCTTGAACTGTTTGCTGACAAAGTAGATGATGAGCAGTGTCTGCTTCAGCATGGAAGACAGCAGGTCTATGTTCGTGTCCCCCACACCTAGCATGTTGCACGTTTGTAAGATGAATGGGCTGATCTGGTTCTTGATCTGCTGAGTGTCATGTCAACCACTACCACTGAGAAGTTCATACCCTTCACCAGCCTCATGACCTCAGCATAGCTCATGGCCTCATTGATGCCGGGGAAGGCACTCATGGCTTCCTGCATTAACTTCTTGCTCATGCTCAGCATGTTGTCCTCCTCAAAGAACTCACTAGGCAGCTACGCAGCACCCTGGCTGGCGTCAATCTCCATAGTGAAGAGGTTGTCAGAGCCTTTGACCTTGGTAGGCGCCGTTGAGAACTTCTGGTCAAAACCATCTGAGATGTTGTGGACTAGGTCTGTGGAGATGATCAGAATACTCTCATGCCCTTTTGATAGGTGGATGGCCAGGCTGCAACTGCAAGTGGGCTTTCACATGCCACCTTTGCACCAGCAAGGATCCACTTAACTTAAGGCTGCACTTCTCGATGATGTTGCTAAACCTAGGCTCCAGTGGCTCTTGGAGGCTGACTTTGGGAGACTGAGGTGGAAGGATCACTTGAAGCCAGGAGTTCGAGATCAGCCTGGGCAACAAAGCGAGACCCTATCTCTAAAAAAAAAAAAAATTTTTTTTTAATCAGCCAGGCATGATTGTGTGCGCTTGTAGTCCCAGCTACTCAGGAGGCTGAGGTGGGAGGATCGCTTGAGCTCAGGAGTTCAAGGCTACAGTAAGCCGTGATTGTATCCCTGCATTCTAGCCTGGGCAACAGAGCAAGTCCCTGTCTAAAAAAAAAGAAAGAAAGAAAGAGAGAAAGAGAGGGAGGGAGGGAGGGAGGGAGGAAGGAAGGAAAGAAGGAAGGAAGGAAGGGAGGAGATTTCCTTAGTTTTAGGAAATATTTTTAGGAAATCCTTATTTCCTAATTTTTATTTATCTTGCTCAGCACTTTAAACTGACTTCTGTTTTTTGTTTGTTTGTTTGTTTTGTTTTTGTTGTTGTTTTTAGGAAATACTGTAGGAGTAAATGAGTGTCATGTCTATGACTTACTCACAAATAGTTCCAAAAAATGATAATATGTATATACATATGTACTTATATGTCTGTGTGTGTGTATGTGAGAGAGAGAGAGAGCAAGAGAGAGAGAAAAAAGAGAGTGAGTGAGAGAAAATGTAGCAAAATATTCACATTTGAGTAATCTAGGTAAAGGATATTCAGGAATTCTTTGTGCTATTATAGCTTTTTGGTAAATTTGAAATTATAATATGTCAAAATTTTTAAAAATTAAAATCTTCAAGGAAGAACTCCAACAACTTAAGAATAAAAAAAATTGCTCAATGAAATTTGAATACTCGTTTTGGCAAAATCTGTTTATGGCAGACATATGGTGTACTTCTGTATGGCCTTTAAGATATTTTTAGGAACTTTTTTGTTTTACTTTAGAGGAAAGATTAATGTCTATTAAAGAACTTTGTAGTTTAGTCAAATACAATGAAAAATTAGTACAAATATGCATTTTTAAGCTTGGTGGGTCAAATGTTTGTTTTGAATTTCTGGTCATGATGGCTTGCAGTGTTCATGACTTGGGCCTCTTATTCATTCTACACACATGGTAATGATACGTAAAATTTTCTAAGAAGAGAAGTTTAAGGACGTAGCCATGCATAAAATTAATATAAGTTCATCTTATTAGAAACTCAATAAAACCACAATGCAGTAAGTGGGACTACAAAAAAGTTAAGTTTAGCCAGGCATGGTTGTGTGCACCTGTAGTCCCAGCTACTCAGGAAGCTGAGATGAGAGGATCACTTGAACCCGGGAGTTCAAGCTTCCAGTGAGCTATGGTCGCGCCACGGCACTCCAGCCTGGGCAACAAAGTGAGATCCTGTCTCAAAAAATATATATGTGGGCTGATCATTTTCCCAAACTGACAAAAAACAGAAGTCAGTTTAAAGTACTGAGCAAAATAAATAAAAATAAACCTACATGGTAGATACGTTGTAGAATCTGCATTAAAGATAAAGAAAATTGTTTATATGAATGCTAAGAATGATTCACTCCAAAGGAATGGCAGGAGTTTGACAGCAGTCTGCTTGATATCAGTGATAGGTGCGAGGTGACAACGGGGTGGTATCTTTAAAGTGCTGAGAGAAGATAGGTAATAACCAGAATTCTCCACCGAATAAAATAAAGATATTTTCACTCACAGGCTTTTGCTGAAAGAACTACAGGTTTATGTCTATTAATAAATTCACAATTCAAAAAAAGCTTTGAAAACCTGAATTTGTCCTTTGGTAAATTTTCAGCAAACTCATTTGGGGGGTAAACTTGACCTGAACTAGTTTACGGGCTAAGTTTGGTCTTTGTTTATCCCATTTAGTGTGAATACTTATATGTTTCACTGTGAAGACTTTAATATGTTTGAATCCATGGGGTGCTATCCCAACCCTGCTGGAGGTGTTATATCACATCTGGTTTGTGCAATGTATTACCTTTATAAAATCTCAAAGTTTGTCAATTCCAAACCAGAAAGGTGCCAGGATTTCAGTAAGTGATTATGGATCTTATTAGAGGATGTACTTTAGCAAGAAAATGATTGAACCAAGAGTGAAAGAGCAGAATGTGGGAAATAGTAGTGAGTGTGAAAATTGATTTCATAAATGTAGGTAGACTTAATTCATTATTGATTTTTTTTAAGTAGTAATTTTTTTCTTTTTTTTTTCTTTTTCTTTTTTTTCTTTTTGAGATGGAGGCTCACTAATGCCCAGGCTGGAGTGCAGTGGTGCAATCTCGGCTCACTGCAACCTCTGCCCCCCGGGTTCAAGCGATTCTCCTGCCTCAGCCTCCCGAGTAGCTGGGATTACAGGCATCTGCCACCACACCTGGGTAATTTTTGTATTTTTAGTAGAGACGGGGTTTTACCGTGTTGGCCAGGCTGGTCTTGAACTCCTGACTTCGTGATCCACCCACCGCGGCCTCCCAAAGTGCTGGGATTATAAGCATGAGCCACCACTCCCGGCCTAAAATAGTAATTTTTACATTTAAAGAGGTATATTGTCCTCTAGGTATGGGGGTGAATTTTTTTAAAAAAGGAAAAAAAAGGAAAAGGTAGATATCAAAAGAAATAAAAGACATCCAAATTGGAAAGTAAAAGGTAAAGTATATTCACAGGTTACATGATCCTATGCATAAAAAGCATCCCAAAGAATCCACCAAAAAAAAGAAAAAAGAAACTTCTAGAGCTTATAAATGAATTCAGCAAAGTTTCAGGAGACAAGAGTAACACATAAAAACCAGTTGTTTCTGTATATCATCAATGAACAATCTAAAAAGGAAATTAAGAAAAGCAATTGTGTTTAAAAGAGCATCCAAAAGGTTTAGTCTATTAGGAATAAGTCTAACAGAGGAGGTGAAAGACTTGCACACTGAAAACTATAAAACATTGCTGAATGAAATTAAAGAAGAGCTAAATAAATGGAAAGACACCCTGAGTGCATGGATAGGATGATGTAACACTGTTAACATGTCAGTACTACCCAAAGCAATCTGCTGATTCAACACAGTTTCTTTTCTTTTCTTTTTTATTTTATTTATTTATTTTTTGAGACAGAGTCTCAGTCTGTCACCCAGGCTGGAGTGCAGTGGCATGATCTCGGGTCACTGCAACCTCCACCTCCGAGGTTCAAATGATTCTCCTGCTCAGAATCCTGAGTAGCTGGGATTATAGGCATCCACTACCACACCCAGCTAAGTTTTGTATTTTTAGTAGAGATGGGGTTTCGTCATGTTGGTCAGGCTGGTTGATTGAACTCTCCCTTCCTTCCTTCCTTCCTTCCTTCCTTCCTTCCTTCCTTCCTTCCTTCCTTCCTTCCTTCCTTCTTTTCTGATGGAGTCTCACTCTGTCTACCAGGCTGGAGTGCAGTGGCGCAGTCTGAGCTCACTATAACCTCTACCTCCCAGGTTCAAGCAGTTCTCCTGCCTCAGCCTCCAGAGTAGCTGGGATTACAGGTGCCCGCCACCACACCTGGCTAGTTTTTTTGTATTCTTAGTAGAGACAGTTTCACCATGTTGGCCAGGCTGGTCTTAAACTCCTGACCTCAGGTGATTTGCCCTCCTCGACCTCCCAAAGTGCTAGGATTACAGACGTGAGCCACTGTGCCTAGCGATTCAACACAGTTTCTATCAAATTTCCAAATAGGCTTTTTCACTGACAGAAAAAGCTAATCCTCAAAATCATATGGAATCACCAGGACAATCTTGAGAAAAGAATATAAAATTGGAAAACTCAAACTTCCCAACTATAAAACTAGCTGTGAAGCCACAGTAATTCAAGTATTATGACACTGGTATAAGGACAAACATATAGACCACTGTGATAGATTAGGGAGCCCAGAAATAACTCTTTACATATATGCTTATTTGATTTCCTGCAAAGGTGCAATTCAATAGGGAAAGGACAGTCTTTTCAATAAATGGTGCTGGGAAAACTGGATATCCACATGTGAAAGAATGAAATTGGACTATAAAACTCTTAGAAGAAAACAGGGGAAACTTTTCATGACATTAAATTTAGCAATTATTTCACGGATATAACACCAAAAACATAAGGAACAAAAAATATAAATGAATTGGACTTCATCAAAATTAAGAACTTTTGTGCATCAAAGGATACTATCATGAAAGTGAAAGGACAACCTACACAATAGAAGAAAATATTTGCACATCACATCTCCAAGAAGGAATTAATATCCAGAATATGTAAAGAACTCCTGCAACTCAACAACAAAACAAAAAACCCAATTTAAAAATGGGCAAAGGACTTGAATAGATATTTCTCCAAAGAAGATACCCAAATGGCCAACACATGAAAAGATGCTCAACATCATTAGTCAATGGTGAAATGCAAATCACAACAACAATAAGATGCCACTTCACACCCTCTAGGTTGGCTATTTTTTAAAAAGGAAAATAGTATGTGTTGGTGAAGATGTGGACAAATTGGAACCCTTGTGCATTGCTAGTGAGAATGTAAAATAGTTCAGCTGCTCTGGAAAACAGTTCAGTTGTTTCTCAAAAGGTTAAACCTGTAACTACCATATAATCCAGCAATTGCACTTGTAGGTATAGATCTAAAAGATTTAAAGAAGGGACTGAAACAGATACTTGTATACAAATCATAGCAGCATTGTTCACAATAGCCAAAAGGTGGAAGTAACGCAAGGGTCCATCAACAGATGAATGGATAAACAATATATGGTATATACATACAATGGAATACTATTCTGCTTTAAAAAAAAGATAAATTTATGGCCCTGCAGTGGCTCACACCTGTAATCCCAACACTTTGGGAAGCTATGGTGGAAGGATCATTTGAGGCCAGGAGTTCAAGGCTCGCGACCAGCCTGGGCAACATAGGGAGACCCTGTCTCTATTATTTTAAAAATATGAAGGAAGGCAAGAAATAAATTTTGATACATGCTACATCTACAGCCCTTGAAAACATTATTCTTAGTGAAATAGGCCAGAATGACAGATATTATATGATTCCACTTATATGAGGTACTTAGAATAGACAAATATATAGAGATAGAAAGTAGAATAGAGGTTATCAGGGTCTGGGGGGTGGGCAGAAGGGGGTGGTGTTGTTTAATTGATACAGAGTTTTTATCGGGGATGATGAGAAAGTTTTGGGTATTGATATTGTTCATGGTTGCACAGCATTGTGAATATATTTAATGATGCTGAATTGTACACTTGCAAATGGTTAAATGATAAATATTATGTATAGTTTACCACATTAAAAAAGTTTTCCAATTTAAAAAGAGATTCTAGTCACATTCTAAAAAATAATATCAGAAGATATTAATAATCAGAAGATATATAAATAATATCAGAAGATGAGAAGACTGCACATAAGTTATAGAAAGTGTGCTTTGGGCTTTGTCTTGTTTTGTTTTTATTTTTATTTTGTTTATTTATTTTGAGACAGGGTCTTGCTCTGTCACCCAAGCTGGAGTGCAGTGGTGCGATCACAGCTCACTGCAGCCTTGACCTCCTAGGCTCCAGCAGTCCTCCCACCTCAGCCTCCCAAGTAGCTGGGACCACAGGCATGTGCCACCATGCCCAGCTAATTTTTGTATTGTTTTGTAGAATCAGGGTTTCACTATGTTGTTCAGGCTGTTCTCAAACTGCTGAGCTCAACCAGTCCACCCACCTCAGCCTTCCAGAGTGCTGGGATTATAGGCATGAGCCACCATTCCTGGCCCCTTGTCTTGTTTTGGAAAGTTATAAAGATAATGAGTATTTTCAGACATTTTCAAAAATGTGTAGATAGGCCAGACGCGGTGGCTCATGCCAGTAATCCCAACACTTTGGGAGGCTGAGACGGGTGGATTACTTGAACTCAGGAGTTTGAGACCAGTCAGGGCAACATGGTGAGACACCATCTCTACTAAAAATCCAAAAAAATATCTAAGCGTGATGATGCATGCCTTTGGTCCCAGCTAATCGGAGGCTGAGGTGGGAGGATTGATGCTTGAGCCTGGAGGGCAGAGGTTGCAGTGAGCCAAGATGGGGCCACTGCACTCCAGACTGGGTGACAGTGCGAGACAATGTCTGGGGAAAAAACAATGTAGATAAATATTATGTTAATTTTTTAAGATGGGGTCTCACCATATTGCCCAGGCTGGACTCAAACTGCTGGGCTAAAGTGATCCTCCATCTTCAGCCTCTGAGTAGAACTACAGGCATGTAACGCCATGCCTGGCTGATTACATTAAATTTTAATACTGAAAGATTATAGATTTTGTCTATAGCTTCCAAACTAATAGGGAGGATAGAAAAGAATTAAAACAAAACAAAACTTTACTAACACAATAGAAGGTAGGAAAAGAGGGTGGGGAAAGGCAAAGAAGAATGGATAATGGGAAAGACAAAATAAGATATCAGGTCAGAAATTAATCAGATACACTAAAAAGCTACTCTTTAACATATAGTGACTGTAAGGTTGGGTAGAGAAGCAAAATCTAGCCACATGCTATTTACAAGAGATATACCCAAACAAAATGACCTAGAAGGGTTATTAAAGGCACAGAAACAGATATACCAGGAAAATACCGATTAAATAAAGCTGGTATTGCAATATTATAATAAAAATATCAGACCCAAAGCCTGGAATTTAGAAAAATTAATAAGATATAGACTTTCAATATTTCCTGTGTGGCTAGCTTCAAAGATACATTCTACCTGGCATCACTTACCTGTCTTTCTTATCTTTCTAAATCAATTTCCACAAATATTTATGAGTAATTATGAGTTAGGTAATATAGTAGAGACAAAGATGAGTACAATCTGTGCTTACTTCATAGAACTGACAGTCTAATAGGGGAAAGTCCAGTAACTTTAAAACAAAGTAGCAAATTGTGAGCACTGTTAGAGAATTTTAAGCGAGATACAATGGAAATTGGGCATGGGAGATAAAATCAGGAAAAGACTTTACACAAAATTTGGCATTTGAGATAGTCTTTAAAAGCTATAACAAAGCTACAATTTCATTAGACCATGACCTAGACATCAACTTTTCTCTCTTAGAATATGAAGCACGCTTTGGGACTACTTTGCTGGATAGCTTCATGAATTTAGGCTACAGTATTATCATTTCAGACTTCATTTGCTGGAAATGTAGCCTACTGCATTTACCTATAACAGCTCATTTCCTGTATTTTTTATTTTCCTTTGCTTAAGACAATAGCACTGCATGGTTAGGTTAATACTTTCGTTGCTTTTGAAAGCCCCTCTACTAACCTAATCTTTTGCCAGATGATGTCCTCATACTTCCTCAGGGTGTCTTAGAAGTAGATTTCTATGCTAGCTGTCCATTAAAGAAGAAGAGTATATAGTTTGCTTTTTCATAAAGTGCTGTTACTATTAACAGGAAGGAACTAACTTTATCCTAAATGAAAACATACTCTATATTAAAGACAAGTTAGACTCCCATGAAGTTGGTCTGAGAGAAGGGAAACGGAATAGATGGCTCCTGAAATTTTTTCTTGTTCCATTCAGAGTCAGATTTTTTCCCCTGCTTTATATGGTCAACAAATGAAAATTGGCATTTGGAATTACCACTGTTCCCCCCATTGCTTGCCATCTTCAAATTTAATGTCTGCTTCTCCACAAAGATTAACATGTTTTCCGCTCATGATTTACTTGTCAGAGAATTTAGAAGTTTTCTGGAACCTGAAGTTTGCTCTGGTAGGGATGATTACTGGATAATTGCCTATTCTTCGGTGGAATTTCCATTTTTAGATTACACCAGACTCTACAGCCTTTATTTCTTTGGCAGGAAAACCCAAAGTCAATGGAGTATATTTTTTTCCCTTCCCTGGCCCAGCTTAAACAATGACTCACTTGGGCCCTGGGGCTTTGCTTCATACTCTCATTTAGGGGCCACTTTATACCCTTGTTTCTATTTTCCTTTCTTGTTCTGTTTGGACCCTTTATATCCTTTGGCACATGGGATTTGTCTCTGGGGTTATTGTCAGAGAGATATATAAAACCACCCCAAACTGGAACAGACACTCCAGTTATGTCCCCATAAGCCATGTTATCCTTATGGCAGCTGGTATAGGCCAGGGAGAGTACAGAAAGAATATCTTTTTTTTTTTTTTTTTTTTTGAGAATGAGTCTCACTCTATTGACCAGACTGGAGTGCAGTGGCATGATCTCAGCTCACTGCAACCTCCACCTCCCAGGTTCAAGTGATTCTCCTGCCTCAGCCTCCCGAGTAGCTGGAATGACAGGCGCACACCACCATGCCCGGCTAATTTTTGTATTTTTAGTAGAGACAGGGTTTCACCCTGTTGGCCAGGCTGGTCTCCAACTCCTGACCTCAAGTAATCCACCCACCTTGGCCTCCCAAAGTGCTGGGATTACAGGCATGAGCCACTGCGCCCAGCCCAGAAAGAATATCTTTAAGGAAACCTAATTCCAAATGGAGTGGAGGGAAAAGTATTCTCCAAAAAGGAAAATATGAGTGCCAGTGTCATCCAGTTAGAGACTAAAAGGCTTTCCTCCATATGCGATGCTCTAATGACTGATTTAGATGTCCTCTGTGTGTACCTGTGGAAGGTGGGAAGCACTCAGAGGAAATGGCCTCCAAGAGTTTTCGGAGAGATATGGTTATATGAAGAGACTTCCCCATAGAAGGGCTAGGTCTAACCTAGACTTCAGAGTTTTGTTGGGGAGAAAAATTCCCTCTTTTTGGCAGTGGTTCTCTCTGGTCTCAATTTTTCATTCTGATTCCAGCCTTCTGGATTCCATCTAACAATGATTTCTTGATTTTTCTCTTTGCAGTTTTAACAGCGTATGCCAGGGAACACACATTCTCTTTCGAGAATTCAGCTTCGTCCAAGCCACCCCCCACAATAGGGTATCATTTTTACGAGCCTTCTGGAGATGCTTCCGAACTGTGGGCAAAAATGGCGGTAAGTCTTCCCGAATCCTTCCTTCCTTCCTTCCTTCCCTCCTACCTTCCTTCCCTCTCTCTCTTTTTCTTTCTCTCTCTTTCTTTCTTTCTTTCTTTCTTTCTTTCTTTCTTTCTTTTTCTTCCTTTCTTCCTTTCTTCCTTTCTCTTTCTTTCTTTCTTTCTTTCTTTCTTTCTTTCTTTCTTTCTTTCTTTCTTTCTCTCTCTCTTTCAAACTTTTTCTTTTGTTCCTATAAATATTGTTTGAATGCATGCTATTCAAGGTATTTAGAATACCTCACTTTTGAGGAGTTGTCTGGTTTATGTCAAAGATATTACTATTACCACTGCCATCACTAATGATACCTATTAAGAGCCAAGTGTAGCTCTTTACGTGTAGTAACTCGTTTATCTTTACAAGGGCTCTCTGTGGTAGATACTATAATCCCCATTTTGTAACTAACGAAACTGAGGATCAGAGAGGTTAAGTAACTTGGCAAGGTTACATAGTAAATTCTGGACCCAGATTTACACCCAGGCAGTCTGACTCCACAGCCCTTGCTCCTGGCAGATATTAAAATGCCATGCAGTAAATACAAGGAATAATGTGAATACAAAGAAAGAAACTCCTGAATGGGGGTGGGATGGGGATACTGTTGTTAGAGGAGGGAGAGAAAAGTGGAGCAGAGAAGGTCCTCCTTAGAACTGGCTGTTTGATCTAAGCTGGGAAGGAAGAGTAGGAATCATTCACATGAATAAAGGAGAGAAGGGCATCCTAGGTAGAACATATGCTGAAGCACAAAAGAACCTGGAATACTTACGTAACAGGTCAGAATGTCTAGGGTCTGTGTGAAGTTTGTGAAGGAGGTTAGGGGAGATGAGACTGTGAAGGAATAACGGAGCTGCTGAAAGATCATTTTTTAGCCATATAAAAGAAATTGGGCCAGGCACAGTGGCTCAGCCTATAATCCCAGCACTTTTGGATGCCAAGGCAGGTGGATCACTTGAGGTCAGGAGTTTGAAACCAACATGGTGAAACCCCGTCTTTACTAAAAATACAAAAATTAGCCAGGTGTGGTGGCACACTCCTATAATCTCAGCTATTCAGAAGGCTGAGAAACAAAAATCGTTTGAACCCTGGGGGACAGAGGTTGCTGTGAGCCAAGATTGTGCTACTGCAATCCAGCCTGGGCGACAGAGCATGACTCTGCCTCAGAAAAAAAAAAAAAAAAAAAAGAAAAGAAAAGAAAAGAAATTGGGGCTGGATGTGGTGGCTCACACCTGTAATCCCAGCATTTTGGGAGACCAAGGTAGGAGGATCACTTGAGCCCAGAAGTTTGAGACCAACCTGGGCAACATACTGAGACTTTGTCTCTACAAAAAAATAAACAAAATTAGCCAGGTGTGGTGGCACATACCTGTAGTCACAGTTACTTGGGAGGCTGAGGTAGGAGGATCACTTGAGCCGGGGGAGGTTGAGGCTACAGTGAGCCATGATTATGCCACTGACTCTAGCCCAGGTGACAGAGCGAGATCCTGCCTCAAAACAAACAAACAAACAAAAAAGTTAAATTTTATTCTCTGGGTGTTATTTGAAGGCTTTTTTTGGTTTTGCTTTTTTTTTTTTAAGTCCCTGTTACAACCAGGTGCGGTGGCTCACGCCTCTAATCCCATCTCTTTGGGAGGCCATGGTGGGCGGATCACAAGGTCAGGAAATCGAGACCATCCTGGCTAACACGGTGAAACCCCATCTCTACTAAAAAATACAAAAAAATTAGCCGGGTGTGGTGGCAGGTGCCTGTAGTCCCAGCTACCCAGGAGGCTGCGGCAGGAGAATGGCGTGAACCCAGGAGGTGGAGCTTGCAGTGAGCCGAGATCACGCTACTACACTCCAGCCTGGGCGACAGAGCAAGACTCTGTCTCAAAAAAAAAAAAAGACCCCGTTGCCCAGGCTAGAGAGCAGTGGCTTGATCATAGTTCACTATAACCTTGAGCTTCCATGCTCAGGTGATCTTCCTTACTCAGCCTCCTAGCTAGCTAGGACTACAGGTCCATGCCCACCGTACCTAGCTAATTTAAAATGTTTTTGTAGAGACAGGGTTTTGCTATGTTGCCCAGGCTGGTCTCAAACTCCTGAACTCAAGGCCTCAGCCTCCCAAAGCACTGGGTTTAAAGACGTGAGCCACCATACCCCATCTTATTTGAAGGCTTTTAGATAGGAGAGTGGTGTGGTAATATCTGAGCTCTAGAAAGATCATTCAAAAGGCAGTGTAGAAGATGGTCTAGACTGGAGGCAAGGAACATAGAAGTCTGGTAGTAGTTGAGTGAGAGATTAGAGCCAACACTAAGGCAGTATGGAGATGGAAGGGGCGCTTTTAGAGATAGAATCCATAGGATTTGGTGATTGGATTTGGCATTAAGATGAGAGAGAAGACCAGTGGTAATTTCCAAGTTTTTGGCTTGGGCCACTGCCTAAGAATATTAGAATATTTTTTTAAAGCCTTCAAGTAATAGCCACAGAATAAATTTCAACTTTTTTTTAAATTTTTATTTTTGACAGGGTCTTACTCTGTCACCCAGGCTGGAATACAATGGCACAGTCTCAGCTCACTGCAGCCTCGACCTTCCAAGCTCAGGTGATCCTCCCACCTCAAGTAGCTGGGAATATATTTGTGCACTACCATGTGTGGCTAATTTTTGTGTTTTTTATAGAGTTAGGGTTTCACCATGTTACCTAGTCTGGTCTCGAACTCCTGGGCTCAAGCCACTTGTCCACCTCAGCCTCCCAAAGTGCTGGGGTTATAGGTGTGCGCTACCATGCCTGGTCTCCTACTTTCATATTATGTGTTTTTATAAATACCTTTAAGGCAGTTGCTTGCTTGCTTGCTTGCTTGCTTTTCTTTACTTTTCTTTCTTTCCCTCCCTCCCTCCCTCCCTCCCTTCCTCCCTCCCTCCTTCCTTCCTTCGCTCCTTCCTTCCTTCCTTCCTTCCTTCCTCCCTCCCTCCCTCCCTCTTCTCTTCTCCCTTCTCTTCCCTTCCCCTCCCCTCCCCACTGAGGTTATAGTAAGTGAATAGGTAGACTCCCTGCTTTTGAATTTATGAGATTCCCCACTATGCTCTAATCAATGCTACTGCTACAAAACTTTAAGTTTTCTAAATAGCTACTAAATATACAGCTATTAAACTTTTATATATAGTTACTAACTCTTTTCTAAAACTTTTCCACCCAATATCTTATTAGTTCCACTGTCCTAAGAAATAGGTAAAGTGGGTATTATTGTGCCCATTTTATAAATAATGAAATTGTGTAACTTGCAGAAACATTTCATGGTGGATTAGTATCAAAGCTAAAAATAGAACCCAGATTTACTAATATGCTGATGTGCTATTTCTACTATTTTTACTTCTGTCATTGCCTCTTTGACATGTAACTCTGGAGATCATGCATCTCCATTACAGTATTATTAAAGAAGTACTTAGTGTACTGAGGATCGTATCATTTCCTTTACAGAATAAATGCACTAATAGGCAAAAACCAATGTGGACTCAATTTTAAGTGAAGCAACTCAGAAACACTATTCCATTGGTCTCTATATAAACAAAACTGGGAACTGTGAGTGTATAGGTAAAGCTTGTGCTATATTAACAGAGGTTGTCTTTCCCAGTCCCTTACTCAGTCAGCAAATATTTGTTGTAGACCACCTAGTACAGTCATCTCTCAGTATATGCAGGGATTGGTTCCAGAACCCCCATTTATACCAAAATCCATGCATAATCAAGGCCTACATTAGTCCTATGGAACTCTCATATGTGGAAAGTCAGTCTTCCGTATACAGGGCTTCATACCCCTAGAATAGTGTATTTTCGATCCATATTTGGTTGAAAAAAAACCCCCTAAAAGTGTAGATCTGCACAGCTGAAACCTGTGTTGTTCAAGGGTCAGCTGTATATTGAAGAATATGGCTAGATCTAGTTTCTGTGAGACAACATATGAAGATAACTATGGAAAACGGTCTTCAGATAGCCTTAACTTTTTTCCTGATACAGAAGTGGGGCCTCTTCAAGAATGTATTTACTATCACAAGGGATTCATGTAGCATTTGGACTCTTAGCAGATGTGGGTTTCTTTATCTTTCTAATAGCAGCTGCCAGTGACTCATCCAGCTGCTAAGAATAAGCAGCTCCAAATTGCCTGTTTCTCCTTGTGCCATAAACAAACACAAAACATAGATTTTATGCTGGCTGTTTATTGTTATGCTTCTTCTTCTTTTTTTTTTTTTTTTTTTGAGACGGAGTCTCGCTCTGTTGCCCAGGCTGGAGTGCAGCGGCGCGATCTCGGCCCACTGCAAGTTCTACCTCCCGGGTTCACGCCATTCGCCTGCCTCAGCCTCCCAAGTAGCTGGGACTACAGGTGCCCGCCACCATGCCCGGCTAATTTTTGTATTTTTAGTAGAGACGGGGTTTCACTTTGTTACCCAGGATGGTCTGGATCTCCTGACTTTGTGATCCACCAGCCTGGGCCTCTCAAAGTGCTGGGATTACAGGCGTGAGCCACCATGCCCGGCCTATTGTTATGCTTCTTAGTCAGACAGCCTCAGACTTCTTAGACTAAATGCAACATCGGTGTCTAGGTGATCCTAAAATAATTGGTTAAGTAGCTTTAATATATTCTCAGCTTTTTCTAGGAAACTTCAGAACATCTTTCTAAACCGGAATGTGTCAATCTCCAATTTTAATCCAAAATGAGTGAAAGCTCTTGGAGGCAAGATTCTAAAGGAAAGGATTTATTAAGCCCCATTTTATCAATTATAATGCCAGGTACCTGCCTACTGAGTGGAGCTCCTACTGCATTGTTCTTCTGCAGATAACTTCCTTAGAATGTCATGTGCATACTTGAGCATGATCAAGTGGAAACTAACTCTTCTGGGAGGTAGCAAAAGAAGAGCTTACGTATCTAAAAACGAAGCCACTTGTAGAAATCTAAGGACCTGGTCCCTTTTGACAAAAAATATTTTATTCCAGTTTTTAGCAATTACGGGGGTATAATATCATTTCTGCATGACTGAGCACTGATGCTAATTATCTTGTCCAAATTTCAGATAATCTCATGAAGACTGTAATGAACCTCTTGGTATCTAAGCAACTTTAGGCTCTTGGAAGCAAAAAGTTTTATTAGAATTTTAAAAGCCTTTAAAATTACACTTCTCACTTTACTAATTTTTTCTGTGTAGGAATATTAATCTGAATTTTCTAAGTCTGGCAAAGATTGATATTCTCTTGATGTAAATCTTTACTTCTGTTTAGGGATATCGGCTCAAAAGAGCCTTCTCCAACTTTATTTTCAATTAGAATTTAATTTTGAGTATATACATACATACACATACATACATATATATATTTCATTTGATAAAATAATGATAGGTACTTCCTCTTCTATCTGTGAAGAAGTATCTGCTAAGGGAATTGCCCTCTTGCCGCTAACAATGAAAGAATCAGAATATCTGAAACAGCAGTTTTCAGACATTGGGCAATAGGCAGGTGGGGACTGTGAATTCTGAGAGGCAGTTTCCAAGCAACAGTATAGGGAGAGAGATTGTCAAAGAGCTTAGCAATGTTATTGAGTTGAGGAGGCAGAGACTGGGGTTTAGGGAGGCTGGAGCAGCCAGAATTTACAGGTCAGAATCCAAAAGAGGAAGAAGTTGTTCAGTGAGCTCCAGAATCTTTGGCTACAAACTTTGCATATGTGTGGGTTGGAAAAAGAACTACCAGAAAACAGTGGGCCAAACAATTTCTGGAGTATACAAGGGGCTAAGTATAATTTACACTTCTACCAGCCATAGTGAAAAGACCTCAAAACACACAGGGGACTGGGTAGAGTTCTCAACAGTTTAAAAGCAAAAAGGATTAAATTGATCTGCAAGTAATTTAACTCTATACAAGAACAAAATTCAGTAATCTTTAAAGGAATTTAACAAAATCCAGCATTCAGCAATGCAAAATTCACCAAGTCTGACATTCAATTCAAAATTACCAGACAGGCCAGGCATGGTGGCACATGCCTACCTCCCAGGACTTTGGGAGGCCAAGGCAAGTGGATTGCTTGAGCCCAGGAGTTCATGACCGGCTTGGGCAACAGGGCAAAACCCTGTCTCTACAAAAAATTTTAAAAATTAGCCGGGTGTGGTGGTGCACACCTGTGGTCCCAGCTACTCAGATGGCTGAGGTGGGAGGATTGCTTGAGCCTAGAAGGTTGAGGCTGCAGTAAGCCGTGATCACACCACTGCACTCCAGCCTGGGTGACAGAGAGTAAGACCCTGTCTCAAAAACAAAACAAAACAAAATTACCAGACATTAAAAGAAGCAGGAAAATACAGCCCCTGACTAGGAGAAAAATTAATCAATAGAAACACAGATCCAGAAATGACAGAGATGATGGAATTAACTAACAAGGACCTTAAAATAGTTATTTTAAATCATATAAATATACTCAAGTATGTAAAGAAAACATGAATATGATTAGGAGATTAGTGGAAGATATTAAAAAGATCCAAATGGAATTTCTAGACATGAAAAATACAATATAGTGAAAATGATAGTAGCAATTAACATTTATTAAGTGCTTCTAGATAGATTATCTCATTTATCTTCACAACAACCCTATGTGTTAGGTAGATGCTATTACTTCCTTTGCGCAGAAAATGAAACAGATTTAGAATGTTAAATAACTTGCTCTAGGTCACACACCCAGTCAATGAAAAAGCCAGTGCCAGGAGAAGCCATGAAGCCTGACTCCAGGCTGTATTATTGCTTCAGTGTGTTCTGCGTCAACACTGCATGAGAGGCTGGAAATACAAATGAGTAAGTGAAAATACTTGCCCTCAAGGAGCTCTTATTCTAGGAGAAGAAACAGAGTAGCCTAGGAACCAACCCAAATGCCCATCAGTAATAGATTGGATAAAGAAAATGTGGAACATATACACCATGGAATACTATGCAGCCATGAAAAGGAATGAGATCATGTCCTTTGCAGGGATATGGATGAAGCTGGAAGCCATTATCCTCAGCAAACTAACACAGGAACAGAAAACCAAACACTGCATGTTCTCACTCATAAGTGGGAGTTGAACAATGAGAACACGATGGATACAGGGAGGGGAACATCACACACCAGGGCCTCTTGAGGGGTGGGGGTTGAGGGAAGGGAAGTTAGAGGACAGGTCAATAGGTGCAGCAAACCACCATGCACACGTATACCTATGTAACAAGCCTGCACATTCTGTACATCTCTCCCGTTTTTTTTTCTAGAAGAAATAAAATAAATAAACTAGATTATTAATTCAACCCCACCCCTGTTCCACCAAAAAAAAAACCAGAGTGGTGTAGAAATAGTCTCCATAGAGTACAGGTGATTTTTAGAGCCATGCATAAGATTCCGTAATAGCACAAGGGAGAAAATAGTAAATTCTGTAGAAGTAGGTGAAGGCTATAAAGGAGCAAACACAGTTGGGATGGATCTTGGAGCAGTAGAAAGCTGTTAAGCAAATAAGGAATACATTCAAAAACAGGGAACACGATTTCTGAAAGTATGATAACATGAAACAACATGGTTCCTTTGGAAAGTGGTAAGAAGTCATTGTGGCCAATACTTAACACATAATAAGGAAACACTATCACAGTCAATAGGAGATAATGCGGACTGCTTTTATGTGCCATATACTGAGCAAAATGTTTACATGTATTCATTCATTTAATCCACACAATAAACATATGAGTTGATATGATTACTATCCTGTTTTATATGTTAAGAAACTGAGTCGGCTGGGTGCGGTGACTCATGCCTGTAATCCCAGCACTTTGAGAGGCCGAGGCAGGTGGATCCTTGAGGTCAGGAGTTTGAGACCAGCCTGGCCAACATGGTGAAACCCTTTCTTTTACTAAAAGTATAAAAATTAGCTAGGTGTGGTGGCACATGCCTGTAGTCCCAGCTACTCAGGAGGCTAAGGCAGGAGAATCGCTTGAGTCTGGGAGGCAGAGGTTGCAGTGAGCCAAGATCATGCCACTATACTCCAGCCTAGGCAACAGAGTAAGACTCTGTCTAAAAAAAAAAAAGAAAAAGAAAGAAAGGAAAATAAAAGGAAACTGAGAGTCAGAGAATTAAGTAACTAGCACAAGGCCACAGCGTTTATAAGTAGCACAGCTTATATTCCAACCTACATCTTCACAAAGTTCACATTATCACATTCTTTTTTTTTTTTTTTGAGACTGAGTCTCACTCTGTTGCCCATTCAATGCAACCTCTGCCTCCCAGGCCCAAGCAGTCCTCCCACCTCAGCCCTCCTAGTAGCTGGGAATACAGGCACATACCACACCCAGCTAATTTTTGCATTTTTTGTAGAGATGGGGTTTCACCATGTTGCCTAGGCTGGTCTCAAACTCCTGGGCTTAAGCAATCCACCCACCTCAGCCTCCCAAAACGCTGATTACAGGTGTGAGCCACCACTCTCAAGCCCACGAAGTCCACATTCTTAACAACTTGCTGTGTATGCTACCCCAGGTGTTACAAAGGGCTTTGTGTGCACTAAAAAGCATAGGAATGATACAATGGACTTTGGGGACCCAGGGGAAAGGATGGATTGAGCGTGAGGGATAAAGGACTGCAAATTGGGTTCATTGTATACTGCTTGGGTGATGGGTGCAACAAAATCTTACAAATCGCCACTAAAGAACATACTCATGTAACCAGATACCACCGGTTCCCCAAAAACCTATGGAAATAAAAAGTTTCTCCTGAAGTTAGTAGAATCTTCTCCATTTGTGTGGTATTTTCACATGTAACACAGACAAAAGCATGGAAAATAGAATGCAAGGCAGGTAAAAGTGAAAACAAAGACCAGTTAGGAGACTCATAGTATAACAAAAATGACCACGAAAATGAAGAGCTATTTAAGAAGTTGGTTTGACAGGATTTGCTGATTGACTAGGTGAGGGATGTGGCAGAGAAAGAGTCAAGAATGAATGCCAGGATGTAAAGTATGACCAGTTTCATCCCTTCCTTGCTTTTTTCCTTTCCTTTTTTTTCCTTTTATCTTTTATGTTTCACTCTGAATTGACAGTGGTTTTGTGTTCATATTTATTCATTCGACAAACATTTATGTATCAGTTGCTGTTGATAAAGCAGTGACTGGGACAGACAGAAATTTTTATTCTTGTCAACTTTGCTGTATGATCAGAATATTGACAAAAATCCCTGCTTTTATAGAGCTTACATTCTAGGAATCAGGGAATTGCAGTGGGTCTATCTGATTATGTGATAAAAATCTGTTACTTTTTCTAAAATATCTAATGTTTATGGTGGACAAAGTGATGTCAAGGGAAAATGCAGACACTTTAGGCTGAAATGAAGCTGTTGGTCTGACTTCTTTGTGTAATTGCCTTGAACTTCCACTTGATTTTGCTTGTCACTAAGCCTCATCTTCACCAGTAAAAATCATTCAGTGAGGATTAATAGTGCTTTACTACAGGAGTGGGGTGGCTGTCTTTGAATTATTAAAGAGCAATTGTTGCTTCTGTAATGTTTTAAACAAACAAGAACCCTTCCGTGTGGTCTCTTCACTAATGTGGGCCCCACCAGCCAATTATGTTCACCTGCTCCAACCAGTGCATCGCCTCTCCTCATTTTCTCCTGGAAACTGGATGTAGACAATCAACAAGAATTTCAGTGCCTATTTCCTAGCTCCCATTTTGTTCATTTCTCCTCAGTTCCTAATTTTCCCTTCGTTTTTCATGTTTATTTCCTTCTTCAAAATCTTTTCTCCAGGGAGAAAATTGACAATTGATGACCCCTCAAATCATTCACCTCTCTACCTCCAATAACTTTAATCTTTCCCCCTATTTAATGTTCTCTTTTTTTTCAATGTTGGTTATTTGGGGCTGTTACACAAGCGTTCCTGGAATGCTTTTGTCACCATCTTCTCTCCCACCTGAAACTCCTCAACCCTCCATACATAATACCTCTACGTTTTAGTTTTAAAGGTCAGGTCCTTAAAGAAGCCTTCTCTGTGACTCCCTCCCTTATCTGAATTGGGTCCTTCCATTATAATTTTTCAGATTATCCTCTGATTTTTAGTCATATCATTTATTACAGTTTCTGATTCAGTATTTACTTGAATGACACTTAATGTCCATCTCCCTTATTAAAATTATAAACTTTATGAGGACAGGAACCTTGTTTGTTTTGCCAGTAATTATATCCCTAGCACCTAATATAGGTGAATGATTTTTTTGTTATATAATATGAAGGCTTACCATTTCCCCATAATGATACAGAAGATAGATTATTGAATGGATTATATTATCATTCATTTTATCAGAGGATAGGTTAGTTTTAAAAATCTGCTTTACATTAACTTTTCTATATTATATAGGAACTTCTGATTTAAATTAATAAATCTTATTGACAAAATGCTATATACCAGGTACTAAACCTCATGTTCAAAGTGCCCCACTAAAAACCAGCCCAATCAAAGCCATACTATAGTAAATAACACCTAATTAAAATAATATTCAGTATTCCAAAATAAGGATTTGAAAGATTTAGATCATTATCCATAATCAAACTTTAAACACTGGTGAATAGTACCTCCATTCCTTCTTTTGTATTCTGGGTTTTTACCTTCACTCCATGAAAGGTATCACAAACTAGTAGTCAGCTAACTACACATGCCTTGGCCTACAGATGTGTCTTCTTTGGCTTGCAGTGTTAAAAATATTTAGATTCAATTAGATGCCAATGTTTCACATAAAAGTCTCAATTTCAGTTTCACTTGAAGAATGGAAAATCCTCCCAGCACCGTGCCCACATTCCTGCAGGGAGACAGTTCACCAGGGCAGAGATGCAGCTGCTCCCTTTAGACAGGGCATATGGTCTCAGATTTACCACCAACCCAAGCTGCCCTGCTTCACCTGCTGACGTTCCCTGCACGTCGTCTGTAGGCACTGGAGTTTGCTACCATTGCTAGAGCTTCTCGGTCCATTTATAATCACTAAAAGGTAAAGTTACACTCTTAATTCAGTCAGGAGCTTTTTTCTCAACTATTAATAGATTCTCTTTCTCTTTTCTCCTTGATATCTCCATATCACATAAAATTTTAGAATTAGAAGGGACCTTAGAAATAATTTCATCTTGAAACTAGGTCTTAAATATATATATATTTAAATATATATATATTTAAATATATATATATACACTTAAATATATATTTATATATATATATAAATATATATATATTTGGTTTATGACCAAATGACCATATATATGAGGATTTTTATTTCTGGGATCTGCATTCTCTTTTGTTGGTTTATCTGTCCTTATGATTACTGTGGCTTTGTAATAAGTTGGGGTTTTTTTGGTTGGTTGGTTGGTTGGTTGGTTGGTTGTTTTGAAACGGAGTCTCACTCTGTTGCCCAAGCTGGAGTGCAGTGGCGTGATCTCAGCTCACTGCAACCATATATATATATATGGTTTTTCTTATTATTGTGGTAAAATATCTAACAAAATTTACTATTTACCACTTTTTAATTTGAGAAATATTTTTTATGGGGATAAAATCCATATAACAAAATTTACCATTTTAACCATTTTTAAGTGGACAGTTCTGTGGCATTAAGTACATTCACAGTGTTGTGCAACCATTATTACCCTCTGTCTCCAAAACTCTTCATCTTGTGAAACTGAAACTCAGTAGCCATTAAACAATGACTCCCATTTCTCTCCTCCTCCAGTGCCTAGAAACCACCATTCTACTTTCTGTCTCTATGTATTTGACTATTCTAGATATATCAGATAAGTGTGTACAACATCTGTCCTTTTGTGTCTCACTTATGTAACTTAGCATGATGTTTTCAAAGTGCATCCATGTTGTAATGTGTATCCGAATTTCATTCCTTTTTATGGCTGAATAATATTCCATTGTGTATATATACCACATTTTGTTTATTCATTCACCTATTGATGGCCACTTGAGTTGTTTCTACATTTTGGCTGTTGTAAATAATACTGCTATGAACATAAGTGTACAAATATCTTTCTAGAACCTGCTTTCAATTACTTTGGGCACATAACTAGAAGTGGGATTACTGTATCGTATGGTAATTTTATGTTTAATTTTTTTGAGGAACTGCTGTGCTGTTTTCTACAGCAGCTATATTATTTTACATTCTCACCAGCAATGCATAAGGGTTCCAGTTTCTCCACATCCTCAATAATGCTTGTTGCTATTTTCTATTTTTCTGATAATAGCCATCCTAAAGAATGTGAAGTGGTATCTCGTTGTGGTTTTGATTTGCATTTCCCTAATGACTAGTGATGTTGAGTATCTTTTCATATGCTTATTAGCCATTTTATATCTTCTCTAGAGGAATATGTATTCAAGCCCTTTGCCCATTTTTGAATCAGGCTGTTTTGTTGTTGAGTTGTAGGAGTTCTTCATGTATTCTGGATATTCATTCCTTATCAGGTATATGATTTGAAAATATTTTTTTCTATTCTGTAGGTCATCTTCTCACTTTTTTTTAAATCATATCCTCTGATGTACAAAAGTTCTTAATTTTGATGAAGTCCAATTTATCTATTTTTGTTTTGCCCCATATGTTTTTGGTGTCATATCCAGGAAATCATTTTCAAATCCAGTGTCATGGAGATTTCCCCTATGTCTTCTTCTAAGAATTTTCTAGTTTTAGCTCTTAAATTTAGGTATTTGATCAATTTTGAGTTAATTTTTATGTAAGGTATTAGGTAAGGGTCCAACTTCATTCTTTTGCATGTACATATTCAGTTTTCCCAACACCATTTGTTGAAAAGACTGTCATTTCTCCCATTGAATGGTACCCTTGGCACCCTTGTCAAAAATTAAATGACCATATATATGAGGATTTTTGTTTCTGGGATCTGCATTCTCTTTTGTTGGTTTATCTGTTCTTATGATTACTGTGGCTTTGTAATAAGTTGGGGTTTTTTTGGTTGTTTGTTTGTTTGTTTGTTTGTTTTGAGACGGAGTCTCACTCTGTCGCCCAGGCTGGAGTGCAGTGGCGCGATCTCAGCTCACCACAACCTCCACCTCCCAGGTTCAAGCAATTCTCCTGCCTCAGCCTCCTGTGTAGCTGGGATTACAGGCGCATGCTGCCATGCCTGCTAATTTTTGTATTTTTAGTAGAGACACGGTTTCATCATGTTGGTCAGGCTAGTCTTGAACCCCCAACGTTGTGATCCGCCTGCTTCGGCCTCCCAAAGTGCTGGGATTACAAGCTTGAGCCACTGCACCCGGCCTTGTAATAAGTCTTCAAATCAAGAAGTGTGAGTCATCTAACTTTGTTCCTTTTCAAGGTTGTTTTGCCTGTTCTTGGTCCTTTTAAAGATATTTTATTAATGGTTTTTTCTATTAAAAAAATACCATTGGAATTTCAATAGGATTTCAGTGAATCTATAGATCGCTTTTAGTAGTAGTATCACCTTGACAATATTAAGTCATTTAATCTATGAACATAGGATGTGTTTCCATTTATTTAGGTCATCTTCAGTTTCTTTCAGCAATATTTTTAAGAGAAAGTGTCTTGCTCTGTTGCCCTGGCTGGAGTGCAGTGGCACAATCCTAGCTCATTGTTGCCTTGAACTCCTGGGCTCAAGCAATCCTCCCACCTGTGCCATCAAACTCAGCTAATTTTTTATTTGTTTTAGAGATGAGGTCTCACTCTGTTGCCCAGGCTGGTCTCAAACTCCTGGCCTTAAGCAATCTTCCTGCCTCTGCCTTCCAAAGCACTGGGGTTGCAGGCATGAGCTACCACACCCAGCCTCTTTCAGCGATGTTTTGTAGTTTTCAGTATACAAGTCTGTCACCTCCTTGGTTAAATTTATTACTAAGTATTTTATTCTTTTCATGCTATTGTAAATGGAATTGTTTTTCTTAGTTTCCTTTTCATATTTTTCATTGTTAATTTATAAAAATATAATTGATTTTTGTTTTTGTTTTTTTTTTTTGAGACAAAGTCTCACTCTGTCACCCAGGCTAGAGTGCAGTGGTGTGATCTCGGCTCACTGCAACCTCCGCCACCCGAGTTCAAGCAGTTCATCTGCTTCAGCCTCCCAAATAGCTGGGATTACAGGGACATGCCACCACCCCAGCGTGTAGTTGATTTTTGTGTCTTGATTTTGTATTCTGCATCTTTGCTGAATTCATTTATTAGGTCTAACAGTTTTTGTGTGTGTGTGTGTGTGTGTGTGTGTAACCTTTAGGGCTTTCTGCATATAATATCATATCATCTGTGAACAGAGGTTATTTCTTTCTAATTTGGATGCCTTTTTTTTTTCCTTAATTGCTCCAGCTAGAGCTTCCTGTACTATGATGAATAGAAGTAGTGAAAGCAGGCATCTTTGTTTTGTTCCTGATCTTAGGGGAAAAGTTTTTCAGTACAGCAGGTCCTCAAATAACATAATTGCATTATAACATTGATGAGAAAAAAAATTGATTCCCAGCTGGGGCCACTGTCTGTGTGAAGTTTTCACATTCTTCCCATGTCTGCATGGGTTTTCTCTGGGCACTCCAGTTTTCTCCCACAGATGTATGTGTTGGGTTCATTGGTGTGACTAAGTGGTCCCAGTGTGAGTGAATGTTGGTGTGTGTGTGTGCTCCCTGAGATGGAATGATGTCCTGTCCAGGGCGGTTCACCTTGTGTCTCAGGCTTCCAGAATAGGCTCTGGCCACCTGCAACCCTAAGCTGGAATAAGCAGGTTGGAAAATGAATGAATACAAACTATTATCAAATACAGATTTATAAAGTAGATGATAATCATACAACTGCACAACAATAAGTGATGCAGTATGAAAGCATTCAGCCAGCCCACCATATTCGTGATTGTTTTGTAATTCCTGGTAGGAAGAGGTGCTCCTTAAATTTTTCTACTTGCAAACATCTATTCCTTGATTTAATCCACCACCACTACAACTGTCGTCATTCAGTGATTCACCAAAAATTGGGTAATCTTACTTGTTGTTATTAACCTTTCTTAAATGTATGTATGGCCCACATTTATTTCAATGTTTAATATTAGAGGTGTTTGGGGTCTTCATTTAGAAGTTGGGTGATTATTTGTGACCAGAAATATGCCATAGGAACTTAACTCTTGTTTATGTCAATTCGCCTAGGATGAAATTGGTTTTATTATACCTTGTTTCACTTAAAGTCAGTTTCCAAGAACCTATTGATGAGGTTGAGGACTTTTATTTGGTTTTAAGGTAAAAGTGTGTGAAAAAATTGAGATTCATACAGATAAGTAGCTTCAAATACTAATAGATTTGTTTTTAACATTTTGACTAATCTTTTTTTTTAGCTTTACTAATGTTCAGAAAGGGAGTGATAGTAAATTTGTGTTTCAAAGCTGAGTTGCTCACATTCCTAATTAATGAGTAATCACTCTGGAGAAGTCAACAAATTTTCTCAGCTAGTTTAAAAATTTTATTGTTTGGAGACAAATAAATGTGTAGTATAACATCATATATAAGTTGTTCAATGGTGTTATTTTTTGAAAATATCAGATAACTCAAAGGCTAGTACGATTGAACTGTGTCTGCCTCCCAAATTCCCATGTTGAAGCTATACCTCCAATGTGACTATATTTGAAGAAATTCCTCCTGTAAGGAAGAAATAAAGGTTAAATGAGGTGATAAGAGTAGGACTTCATCAGATAGGAAGGATTAGTATCCTTGCAAGAAGAGACACCAGAACTGGTGTCCTTGTAAGAGGAGATACCAGAGAGCTGCCCATGCCCCTCCATGTGAGGACACAGTAAGAAGGCAGCTGTCTGGGCCGGGTGCGGTGGCTCAAGCCTGTAATCCCAGCACTTTGGGAGGCCGAGACGGGCGGATCACGAGGTCAGGAGATCGAGACCATCCTGGCTAACCCGGTGAAACCCCGTCTCTACTAAAAAATACAAAAAACTAGCCGGGTGAGGTGGCGGGCGCCTGTAGTCCCAGCTACTCGGGAGGCTGAGGCAGGAGAATGGCCTAAACCCGGGAGGCGGAGCTTGCAGTGAGCGGAGAGCCAGCCACTGCACTCCAGCCTGGGCGGCAGAGCGAGACTCCGTCTCAAAAAAAAAAAAAAAAAAAAAAAAAAAAGAAGGCAGCTGTCTGCAAACCAAGGAGAGAGCCTTTACCAGACACCAACTCTGCTGGCACCTTGATCTTAGACTTCTAGTCCCCAGAACTGTGAGAAAAATTAATTTCTGCTGTTTAAGTCACTCAGTTTATGGTATTTGTTATGGAGCCTGGGCAGACTAATACAGAGGTCTTCTTTTTAACTCACAGTTTCAGCACAGAAAGATTCATTTTATTTTGCATGTTGAGTCCAAAACCTGTTTTGATTCATCATTAACATTTTATCTGAAGTTGTGAGTATGGCCGTGTTGCCCTGCATTATCAAACTGAGCCATCTAATTTATTTAAAATATCAGTAAAATTTCCACATTGATAAACTTTTATTCAATGGATTTTAGTTTAAGGTAGAAATATTTGTAATTACTTTTTTTTTTTTTTTTTTTTTTTTACAATTGTCCTGATACCTGCCTTATGTCAATCAGGAAACTTTAGTACAAAAGAATAAATTTTGATACAACTGCTTACATCCCTGCAAATAACTCAGAAAGATCTGCAGCTTAAAGACTTTGTCCTAATAAAATTGACAGCCTGTATCAATCTGTATGTTATCCAGTGTAATATTTTTTAAAATGTAAATGTTAATTTTGAAAACTGCTTGTGTAATTTTGGCCAGGCACGGTGGCTCATGACTGTAATCCCAGTATTTTGGGAGGCTGATGTGGGCAGATCATTTGAGGTCAGGAGTTCAAGACCAGCCTGGCCAACATGGTGAAACACCATCTCTACTAAAAACACAAAAATTAGTGGAGCATGGTGGCACATGCCTGTAATTCCAGCTACTCAGGAGGCTGAGGCGGGAGAATTGCTTGAACCGAGGAGGCAGAGGTTGCAGTGAGCCGAGATCACGCCACTGCACTCCAATCTGGGTGACAGAGCGAGACTCCGTCTCAAAAAAAAGAAAAGAAAACTGCTTGTATAATTTTAACTGCTAGTGCTTATCTACACAGTATTTTTGGCCTTCTCTTTTATATGATCCTCTACTACTTGAATTTTTTTCTGCCATTGCCTTTCCAGTCACGGTACAAATATGACTACCTCATACTCCTTTGTTAGTATCTTAACACTTAAAGACTTCCATTTTGTAATTATCAAGCATTTTATAAAATAGTAAATCTACTTTGCATTTGCTTCCATACCCAGATCATGTAAGTAAAAGGAGAACTTGACAACATCTGTCTTCTCATCCAGTATAAAGATTTTATGTAATCTCAGCCTTTATGCCAATATAGTCCTGGATTAAAAAGAAAAGAAAAAGACGAGAGCAGATAAAAACTTCCTAATCAGTGGCATATTTACAGTTGCAAATATATGTATATTTGTGGAGTAGGAGAAATTCCACCAATGAGTTAACCTATGAGCACAGGTTGATAATGTATATACATTAAAATTTACTGTGCAACATATTTAGTGTACATTTTGTTTTTCTTATAGACTTTAAATAAAAGTATGTTTTTAATGAGAATTGAAATTAAACTTTTATAGAAACTTCTAAGTGCCTCTGCAAAATTCTAAGCTTCTGTGGAACATGGTTTGAAAACTACTGATCTACTTCAACCCTTCCCCATTGTGTAAATGTAAAAATTGAAGCCAAGGTCTCCTAATCACTTGGTAGTACCTGTAAAACCAAGACTAAATTCAAGTCTTCTGGTTGCCAGTCAAATGTTCTAGCCATTATGCTCTGCTGCTAAATGAACATATATACATTTTGTGTCATTTAGTCTCTGAGATGAATGTATAATTTTCTAGCCCAAAATGTAATTGTAGTAGTTAAGGCATAAGAATGCATTGGCAGTGTGATTTTATTTCTTCTTTCATTGTTTTACAGATGAAGGTAAAGTAGCTACAAGTTAAGTTCCATTTTACCTATCTTCAAGAGAAAAAATAGTTACTCCACCTGGTTTAAAATTTTAAAATAATAATTCTTATTAGAGAGGGATGTATAATACTTGTTTATTGGATGTTTCATGCTTTGAAGGACATAATAAGCAGATTTTGGAAGTTCTTTGAAAGTACAAGAGTTTGTTGTTGTTGTTTATTTATTATTTATTTTTGAGACAGAGTCTAGCTCTGTAGCCCAGGCTGGAGTACAGTGACAAGATCTCACTCACTGCTACCTCCGCCTCCTGGGTCCTGGTTCAAGCAATTCTCCTGCCTCAGCCTCCCAAATAGCTAGGATTACAGGCATGCACCACCATGCCCAGCTAATTTTTGTATTTTTAGTAGAGACAGGGTTTCACCATGTTGGCCAGGTTGATCTTGAACTCCTGACCTTGTAATCCACCTGCCTTGGCCTCCCAAAGTGCTGGGATTACAGGCATGATCCACCGCACCCGACCGTTGTCATTGTTTTTTAATTTTAAAGTTAGGCCGAAGTGAGACTGTAACACACAACATTATTAAACCCATTCTCTAAAGTAGATCTACCAAGCCAGGCACAGTGGCACATGCCTGTAATCTCACTTGAGCCCAGGAGCCCAGGAGTTCGAGGCCATAAGTGCACTATGATTGTGCCTGTAAATAGCCACTGATCTGCAGCCTGGGCAACAGAGTGAGACACCATCTCAAACAGGGTGGGTGTGTGGATGGATGGATGGATGGATGGATGGATGGATGGATGGATAGATAGATAGATAGATAGGTAGATAAATGATACCTAGATGTACCAGAAATTGAATGATACCTCTTAGGCTTCTGAAATCTCTTGCTCTTGTTGTTCTGTTAGAAACAAAAGTAAATGACTAAGTTAAAGTTTATACACTATGAATCAAATAAAACCACCTTAGGTTAAAGATGTCAGTTTAATAAACCATACTCCAATTTGGTTGTTTTGGTGGGTTTAAAGCTGGACGTATATAAAAGCAAATATAAATAATGTTGAAAATTTAATATTTTCCAGTTTTATTTTGCTTGGCATAACCTGCTCTTGATTCCCACTGCTACTGCCTGACCCTAATTTAGAACGCTAATTAGACACCTTGTGGAGGTTGTCAAAAAGACAGATTCCTTGATCCCACCTCAAACCTACTCGACCACAGCCAGCAGGCAAGGGGCCCGGGAATTAATTTTAACAGGCATTTCAGATGATTCTTAGGATCACTCAAGTTTGGGAAACATTAAGTGGTTTCAACCCTGCTTGCATATTACTATCAGCTAGGGTGCTTTTAAAAAATACTGTTGCCCAGGTCCCACCCCAGGCCACTTTAATCAGAATCCTTTTGGTTGGGACCCAGGCATTTTAAATGCTCTGCAGGTAGTTCTCATACACATTGAAGCTTGAGAACTCCTGCAAGACTGTTGGAAATGTAATTCTCTGAAGCACAGCCCTGGGCTTGTCACTTCTGCTGAGAACGTCAATGGTTCTATATTGCCTACTAATGAAATATGAATTTATGACTATCATAAGACCACTCATGACCCCAACACCAGCTTTTCCAACCACTACTCTCCTACTCATAAGACTATACTCTAGCCACACAGAAACACTCACTTTCCCCAAACACTCTGTGCTTTCCCCCTTTCACAACTCTGTTTTTGCTTTCCCACCATGTAGAACTTTCCCCTGTGTCTGTCTGTCACAGTCCCGCCCATCCTCAAATAGACCCAGCTCAAGTAGATTCCCATTTCCTCCTCTCCTTTCCCTCCCCTGCCTCCATTCAAAAGCGACCTCTTAGGGCACTTGTCCTGTCATACCTTATATTTAGTTATTGGCAAATACATAATCCCTTTCATAAAATGCTGTGTGGAATTAAGAATAAGTGGATTTTTATCTTTCCTTTTTCCCCATCTAGATTGTAAATTTGTAATATCAACTATCTGTTTACCTCTGTGTGAGGCACTAAAGAGAAAGACTTTAGAGTCAAATGGCCCTACGTTCAAGTGCCTTTTTTATTGGATATGGCTGTGTGACCAAGGTCAGGTTAATTTTTCCAAGCCTTAGTTTTCTCATCTATAAAATGGACAATATACTACTTCAGTGTTGTGAAAACTAGATTTGATAACTGACTGGAGCATTCTGTAATCCTGGTATGTAAAAACTGCTCTGTCAAAGTCTGTTGCTTTTATCATTGTGATAATGATCATTGTTAGCTCCCTTGAGGGCAAAGCCTGCATACTTTATCTTTGGATCCCCATTCTGAACCTTGCTTATTGTAGGTGCTTGATAAATACTGGGTAAATAAAGCAATGAATGCCTGCTGGGTCGAGCTTACTTATATAGTCCACTACCAATCAGTTCAGCCTGTCTTGGAGGGAGCACTTCAGATTTCAATTTAACCATCAGATAAAGACAGAAAATAGGATTTCCACTAAAAACTTTAAAAACTGTATTAAAAAGGCCAAAACCCCAGTTAAACCGTAAGACAGCTGGTTTCTTTCTGCTGCCAGGAAATAGAGAAAACCCTCCAAGAACCATTTGCTGTTTGTTTGTTCATCATATAATAAACATGCCGTGACTTGGGGAGAGCACACACTTCCCCTGCAGGCAAGCTTGGGTTTGGGGAAGTTGCATGTAGCAGCAGTGAGGAAGAAATCCCCCACTCTGTGGGAGAGGTTCCTTTAGGGACTCCACTAAGCCCAATTGCAGTTTTGCTGAGTTATTTACTAAGATGAAGGGACTGGGTGTGGCTGGTCTGAGATTCCTCCTGGGAAGTCACTTCAAGAATCTCCTTAATTTCCTCACTCTTCATCTTTGTTCTCTGGCTTTGGAGCAAGGGTGCAGTCAGTCGCACCCAGTTGGCTGCTGTTCCCAGCACACTGAATTCTTTGAAGCTGGCTGGGGCAGCCAAGGATTCCCTGTTCTGTTCTTTTCCCCTTGCCCTGATTTGAAAAACAGTCTGGAAATTCTCATCTGGCATGACCAGAAGGAACTTAGTAGGTTGCAAGCTGTTTTTCTAGATGCACAGGACCAAAAAGAACCTTTAGAGCTGTAAATTACCATTTCTCAAAAACTCAATATGATGGATTTTACATGGACAAATTATATAACATAGGCTTTACCATTTAAACAAGAGGCCATCCAATTGAGATGAAACCGATATAGGAAAGTAATTATCATCAGCTTTGTCACTTGAAAAGGAATGTGAAGACATATTAGCTAATTGAAACCTCAGGAAAGATGTATAACGAAATGTATGAGGATTAATGAGTAATCCACAAAAGTGTTTACCAGGTGACCAATATCTTTTAAAATATATGGATGTATTGCAGCTCTCTTTTAATTAGTAAATACACACACACACACACACACATATATATGGATGAAAAAATGAATTTATGTTATAATTACAATAGATGTGATGACAAAAGAATTCATAGTCTGAAAAATATATAATTTCAGTGATCAGAGCCTTATGTATTATGCTAATTGGCCAATAATTCCTTGAAAGTACGTTTCTACTTTTAAAATTAAATTGAGAAAGCAATGATGAGCAAATATGTGATAATATTCTAGGCGGACACTGAACATTTATATTTATTGTAAGAACAGCATGATGGTAGAGTACTATTTATATAAAATTATGTGTCTTTATGTCTTTATATGTTTACATACATACAAAAATATTTGGAAAGAGGTTTACTGAAATGTTGTGAATGATTTTCTCTTAGTGTTGAGACTACTTTTTTTCTTCACACATTTTCATATTGTCTGGGTTTTTTTATAATGAGCATATAACGTTTTTATAATCATAGTAAAAACAAAGCTATTTTTATAGCTTTAATAAAGGAAAATTTTGCTTGAGCATCTGCTATGTGTCCAAAGTGGTACTAGAAATTATGAGATATAGGAAAGAAGGCTGCGCCCTGGCTACCAAGATGCTTACAATCTAGCTGGGAAGACAAGTAGGGGGTGGGATCCTATAGAATGTAATCAGGTGTTGGGATGTATGGTTCAAAAAGGTGCTACAGAGCATCAGGAAGAGGCTAGGAAGCTCTCGTTGGAAGGAAGCTTTCATTGAAAAGGAAGATTAGGCTGGGCGCAGTGACTCATGCCTATAATCCGAGCACTTTGGGAGGCCAAGGCAGGAGGGTTGCTTGAGCCCAGGAGTTCAAAACCAACTTGAGCAACATAGTGAGACCCTGTCTCTATTTTTTTTGAGAAATATTTTAAAACTTAAAAAGAAAGAAAAGGAAGCTTAGACTGGACCTTGAAAGATGGACAGAAATTGAATAGGAGGGAGGGAAGAAGGCATTTTAGGCAGCTTGAGCACTAAAGTGATAATAATACGCTTTTTGAAAAGAAAGGAGGAAACCAGCTTATCTAGAATAATAAGCAAATATGATATGTGATGGAGAAATTTGCTTTATTGCTAAGTTTATTTCATAAGATATATTTGATATATTACAAACTATATTTTTGTATACTTGAGCAGATCCTAGAAAAATATTTTGTAATTATTCTGCATATTGACTCTAAAGTGATATAAAAACTGTGACTACTATGAAAATTTCAGTATTTTAGTGTATTGAGGGTGGAAGATTTCAGTACATATGCTCTGTAATACTATCATCTCTGTGTACAAACTTGTTCTCAAGTCAGCCAGTGGCTTTTTGTATAGTCTTTTAATTTGTGGTTAATATGTTCCTACACCTTTCTTCTTCTATTAAAAAAATCAAATTAGCCGAACGTGGTGGTGCACACCTGTAATCCCAGTTACTTGGGAGACTCAGGCAGGAGAATCTCTTGAACTCAGGAGGCAGTGATTTCAGTGAGCTGAGATTGCACCACTGCACTCCAGCCTGGGCAACATTCTCAACAACAACAGCAACAAATCAAAAAGCACCAGTTGCCATGGCTCATGTCTGTAGTCCTAGCACTTTGGGAGGCAAAGGTGGGAGGATTGCTTGAGCCCAAGAATTTGAGACCATCCTGGGCAACACAGTGAGACCCACATCTCTACAAAAACAAGAAAAACTCACCAGGCATAGTGGCTCACGCCTCTGGCCCCAGCTACTTGGGAGGCTGAGGTGGGAGGATTCCTTGAGCTCAGGAAGTCAAGGCTGCAGTGAGCTGTGATCGTGCCACTGCATTTCAGCCTGGGCAACAGAGCAAGACCCTGTCTCAGAAAAAAAAAATCAAAACTAAGGATGGGGAAAATTTCTTTTAAAAGACATATTAAGATGGAGACTTTTCAAACAATGGAATCAGAATTCACTTTTAGCAGTTACTTAGTTAACAGGACTACTTTCTGTTTGTAGTGTATACCCTAAATGCTGTAGCCATGTAAGTGATACTTATCATGTACACAAGTCTCCTGAGAACCATATATTTGAAATTTTAGGTACAAAATGTCAGTCATAAAGTTTTCCTTTTTGAATTTGTGTATTATTAAGTGTTTTCAATGTTCAAAGCTCTATGTCAGGTGAAAGATATACAAGGAGCTCACTCATTCATCAGTTCGTTTATTCAACAGTTTTTTGTTTTTTTGTTTTTTTTTTTGAGACGGAGTCTCGCTCTGTCGCCCAGACAGGAGTGCAGTGGCCAGATCTCGGCTCACTGCAAGCTCCGCCTCCCGGGTTTATGCCATTCTCCTGCCTCAGCCTCCCAAATAGCTGGGACTACAGGCGCCTGCCACCTCGCCCGGCTAGTTTTTTTGTATTTTTTAGTAGAGATGGGGTTTCACCGGGTTAGCCAGGATGGTCTCGATCTCCTGACCTCGTGATCCGCCCGTCTCGGCCTCCCAAAGTGCTGGGAGTACAGGCTTGAGCCACCGTGAAGCCGGGGCCTTAACAGTATTTTTTTAGTGTGTCCTCTGTGCCAGGTATTATTCTAGGTACTGGTACTAAAAGAATAAGGAGAATATAGTTCTATTTTTAAGGAGTTCACAGTCTCATTTGAAAGAAAATGGACATATAAATAGTTACAGACCTCTGTAGAAAGTGTCAGGCCAAATACATGTGTTTATTTGCCCTCTCTGTAGAGCACACTAAAATTGTAATATGTCAGGCACGGTGGCTCATGCCTGTAATCCCAGCACTTTGGGGAAGCCAAGGCAGAAGATCACTTGAGGTCAGTTGTTCAAGACCAGCTTGGCCAACGTAGTGAAACCCCATGTAAACTAAAAATACAAAAATTAGCTAGGTGTGATGGCAGATGCCTGTAGTCCCAGCTACTCGGGACTTGAGGCAGGAGAATCGCTTGAACCCAGGAGACAGAGGCTGCAGTGAGCCGAGATCACACCACTGCATTCCAGCTTGGGCAACAGTGCAAGACCTTGCCTCAAAAAGTAAATAAATAAATCTAAATAAATAAAATAAAAGTATAATAAAGAGGCAGAAAAGATGTAAAGGCAAAAGGACAAAGGAAACAAAGGAAGACATGACAGGAAATAATAGACGTCCACCAAATTTTAGACGGTGGACAGCAGACGCATAACTAAAAACTGATTTGGTAAAGGAAGCTGATGTATAACTACTTGCAAAAGGGAAGAGGTATGTTTGTGCCATTTAGGCCTAAAAGGGTTCAAGAATTGGAGGTGTCGGCCAGGCACGGTGGCCTCACACCTGTAATCCTAGCCCTTTGGGAGGCAGAGGCAGACAGATTACCTGAGGTCAGGAGCTCGAGACCAGCCTGGCCAAGATGGTTAAATCCCATCTCTACAAAAATACAAAAATTAGCCCGGCATGATGGCAGGTGCCTGTAATCCCAGCTACTCAAAAGGCTGAGGCAGGAGAATCTCTTGAACCCAAGAGGCGGAGGTTGCTGGGTTGCTGTGAGCTGAGATCACGCCACTGCACTCCAGCCTGGGTGACCGAGCAAGACTCCGTCTCAAAAAAAAAAAAAGAATTGGAGGTGTCAAGTACTCTGAAACTGGGAGTGAGAGGAGAACTGAAAATAATAGGATATATTGAAAGTCATTATGAGGAGCAATTAGATCCCCAGATCCCTCCCCAACTTCAAGCATCAAGGTCACTACACTTCTTCATTCCATAGAAGACTGGAGATATTAAACTAGAGGAGCTCTTGACTCAGGAGCACCAGGCACAGGGCATAGGTGAGATGCCCTGGTGAAAAAAGATTGTCAGTGTCTATCTGCTAAATGTTGACACTTATTTTCTAGCTCCCTTCCCTTGCTTAGCTGTCAGAATGCTGGCTGCCAAATCAATATCCCCTAGGTAGGATTCTGGAATATTTTCTGGAGAAACTGAAATAGCCTCAGAGGAAGTCCCTACAAATCTGACATTTAGGAGTTGCGCAGTGAAATGACCAGGTTTCCACCCAGTCATTCTACAATGAAGCTTAATATAAACAAGCTCCAATTCATTCAGATAACCAGTTTTTTAGTACCTCGCACCAAATAGGAATGAACATATTCAAGTATTCAAGGATCACCAGAAATTTGGGGGAAGTCTCTAACATGATAGCCAGAAGCCAAAGCAAAACAAAATAGAGGCCAGGCACGGTGGCTCACCTGTAATCCTAGCAGTTTGGGAGAACGAGGAGGGCGGATCACCTGAGGTCAGGAGTTCAAGACCAGCCTGGCTAACATGACAAAACCCTGTCTCTAGTAAAAATATAAAAATGAGCTGGACGTGTTGGCCTGTGCCTGTAATCCCAGCTACTCGGGAGGCGGAGGCACAAGAATTGCTTGAACCCGGTAGGCAGATGTTGCAGTGAACTGAGATGGTGCCACTGCACTGCTGCCTGGGTGACAGAGCAAGACTCTGTCTCAAAACAAAAACAAAAACAAAAAAACAAGAAAGAGTTCTTAGAAATTAAACGTTGTAATAGCTGAAAGAAAAATTCAGTAGATGGGTTGAAAGATCAAGAAATTACCCAGAAAACAGGAGGAAAAAAACAAGAAAACTAAAGGCCCAGTCCAGGACTATAAGATCTAAAAATCTGGAGTTCTAGAAAGAGAAATTGGAAGAACTAGAATGCCATCAGGCTTCTCAACATGAGAAGTTAAAAAAAAAAAAAATGCGCAATGCTTTTAGAATTCTAAGGGAAAATTATTTTCAATCTAGAATTCTGTACCAAACTGAACTATCAATCAACCGTGAAGGTAAAGTTGTTTTTTTGTTGTTGTTGTTGTTTTGTTTTTGAGATGGAGTCTCACTCTTGTCACCCAGGCTGGAGCGCAGTGACCTAGTCTCAGCTCATGTGCAACCTCTGCCTCCTGGGTTCAAGCAATTCTCCTGCCTCAGCCTCCCAAGTAGCTGGGATTAGAGGCACCCGCCACCACGCCCAGCTCATTTTTTGTATTTTTAGTAGAGATGGGTTTCACCATGTTGGTCAGGCTGGTCTCCAACTCCTGACCTCAGGTGATCTGCCTGCCTTGGCATCCTAAAGTGCTAGGATTACAGACATGAGCCACTGCACCCAGCCGAGGATAAACAGTTTTAGATGGGCAGGGTTTCATAAATTTTAACTCTTATGCAGCAGCCTTTCTTATGAAACTACTGAAGAGTGTGTTATATCAAAAAATGAGAATAAGTTTAGGAAGATGAAATTATGAGATCTAGCATCAAGGGATGCTAGGAGAGATAAAAAGAGAATTCTTAGAATGATAATGGAAGATAGTTGCAGGACAACAGTTTGTGCAAGATAGCTAGAAAGCAATTCAGATTGAAATAGCAGGACAGAAGGCTCTGGGAGGAATTTCTGCAGGAAAATTAAATAATAAAACTGATAGATTATCTGTTGTGTAAAAAAATTTTCCAACCTTCAGTTGGAGAATTAGGGTTTAATACTTCAGTTGAAGAAGCACTGATTAATACTTAGAAACCCCAACACACCGAGAAAGAAATAATTATTCTAAGAAAAACAAAAGGTTGTATAAGAAAGAAAATATAATAATATACTTTGTGTTTTTGCTGTGCATAATATTTACATAGTCATAAATGAGTAAATACTGAATATTGGTAAGCCAAAATTAGTATCACGAAAAGATGGACAGATGGGAAGTATATGTGGGTGGTGAAAAAGATAATTTGTCATCTTCAACTGGAAGTTAAAAGATAATGTCTAAAATTTAAAAATCAAGAAATAGCAGTATAAACATATTATTTAAAAATGCAAAGCAAAAAACAGAGGACTCAGTGAGTTTTGCTAAGTATGACAGGTTAGAAGATTTACTACAGTAGTTTGGTTGGGGTGAAGTGAGTTATAACTTCCAAGAGAACAGTTTTAGTTGAGTGATGGAAGCAACGTTGAAGGAGTTACTGAGTGAATGAATGGGTGGTAAGAAAAGGGAGATAATGAACATAGCATGCTCCTCTGAGAAATTTGGCTTTGAAACAAAGGTAGGAGAAAGGAGTGTTAGTGAGGAGAGTCTATGAAAGATTTTTTAGATTAAGGGACCACTTAAACATGTGCCCATAGACAGCAAGGAGTTAATGGAGAAGGTAGGTCAACCATGCAAGTGTAAAGGAGATAGTTGGTGGAGTAAGGTCCCAGAAACTGAGATAACATGGAGTCAAGAGCATAGATGGAAAGATTAACTGTAGGAAAAGAAGGGGAAGATTTCTTTCTCTGAAAGAAGGAAGGAAGAGGTGCAGATAAGTGAAAATGCAGAGAAATATTAAGGTATAAAGGAAGGAAATTGAGGGACTTAAAAAGGTGGCTTCAGTCTTCTCAAGAAAATAAGAGGTTCTCTGCTGAGAGTTTGGATTTGGGGCATAGGATTAGCTTGGAAATTTGAGAATGGAAAATATCTAAAGGCATGTGATGCCAAGTTAAAAGGAGATGACTAAAAGGATTATCCAGTAGCCATGAGTGTCCAGTTGAGGTTAGATAATAGAAATTTGTAATAAAGCCAATCAATATGGTTTCTGGACTTCCTTCAAGAACATTGTATCTCCAAAAGTTGTGTTAATCATCATCTTGGCTAGGATAGCGTTTCCTTGGAGTGTCTTAAGAGACATCTCAGGGTTCAAAAACTTTAGAAAATGCTTGCTCAAAGAGAGTCAGTGCTCAAGAATACCAGAGGGAAGGTTTTCTTGTGGGATATACTTCAATCTAGGTCATTCGGAGGTCTTGTGGAGGATCATGGGCAGCGAAAAAAATATATACTTAAGAGACTTAAACGACACAAAACAGTTTGATATCAAAAAGATCTATAGCTGCATGGACATCTGGACACCAATCTGAGGGTGGGAGCATGTTGGTGATAGGGATTTCAAGCATCAGCACATAAGCTCAAAGTCAAGTTCAGCCAAAAGCTGCATACTTGATTAATTCTTTTTTTCCTGTTTGTTTATGTTTTTCTGATCATCAAAGAAAAACTTGCTCATTGTAGAAATGTAGTAGTACAGGAAAGTGTAATGAAGTAGAAAAATAATCACTCATAAATCCACTCACCATTAAAATACTTGCTAATTATTTCTAGTATTTTTATGCATTATTGTCTTTGCATAGTAGAGATTATGCTGAATATACATTTGTCTAAACTGTTTTTTGACATAAAAGATTTTTCTCATATATATTTCTTATATCTCATATATTTTCATATATATCTGAAATTCTTTTTATATGTTCATCTTTCAGACGGAGAAAATACGGCCAGGCGTGGTGGCTCACGCCTGTAATCCCAGCACTTTGGGAGGCGGAGGCGGGTGGATCACTTGAGGTCAGGAGTTCGAGACCAACCTGACCAACATGGTGATACCCTGTCTCTATTAAAAATACAAAAAAACTTAGCCTGGCTTGGTTGCACACACCTGTAATCCCAGCTACTTGGGAGGCTGAGGCAGGAGAATCAGTTGAACCCGGGAGGCAAAGGTTGCAGTGAGCCAAGATCATGCCATTGTACTCCAGCCTGGGAAACATGAGTAAAACTCCATCTCAAAAACAAACAAACAAAAAAAAAAAAAAAAAAGGAAGAAATATGAGATAGGAGTCCTAGATATATATAATTATAAAAACAATTTCAGGGCCAGGCGCGGTGGCTCACGCCTGTATTCCCAACACTTGGGGAGGCTGAGGCAGGCGGATCACAAGGTCAGGAGATCGAGACCATCCTGGCTAACACTGTGAAACCCTGTCTCTACTAAAAATACAAAAAATTAGCCGGGGGTGGTGGCATGCGCCTACAGTCCCAGCTGCTCAGGAGGCTGAGGCAGGAGAATTGCTTGAACCCGGGAGACGGGGGTTGCAGTAAGCCGAGACTGTGCCACTGCACTCCAGCCTGGGCAACAGAGTGAGACTCAGTCTCAAAAAATAATAATTTCACTATTTACTCTTTGCTAACATTATTTCCATCTTTCTGAAAATAACCAGTCAGTGCTACTGTATTAGGCAGGAAAAAGAAATGAAGCATAAAAATTTTAAAGGAGAAGGAAAAATTACATGATTGCAGATGATGTGATTACTTAGCTGGAAAGCCCAAGATAATCAAATTGAAATCTATTATAAACATTATGCTTCAGCAAGGTAGATGGACAAAATATACTAAAATCAATAATTTAGTTTAAAAAATAATAAGGGCCAGGCGCAGTGGCTCACACCTGCAATCCTAGCACATTGGGAGGCTGAGACAGGCAGATTGCTTGAGCCCAGGAGTTCGAGACCAGCCTGGGAAACATGGTGAAACCCTGTCTCTACAAAAAATACAAAAATTGACCAGGCATGGTGGTGTGTGCCCGTAGTCCTAGCTACCGGGAAGGCTGAGATGAGAGGATCACTTGAGCCTGGGAGTTTGAGGATGCAGTGAGCCAAGATCACACCACTGCACTCCAGCCTGGGTAATAGAGCAAGACTCCATCTAAAAAAAAAAAAAAAAAAAAAAAAAAGATTACATACCTAGGAACAAATGTAACAAGAATATGCAAGAACCATATGAAGAGAGCTTTAAAACACTACTAGAAACAAAAAAAGACTTGGACATATGGAAAGACATGGTATGTTCTTAGGAAGATTTAAAATCATAAACCTGTCAGTGCTCTTTAATTTAATCTATAAGTTAACATGATCTCCGTAAAAAAATACCAATAGGACTTTTTGCTTATTTGCTTATTTTCTTGAGAGAAATGATTGTAAAGCTCATACAGAAAAAATATGTAGACTAGAATAACCAGAAATATCCTGAGAAAGAAAAGAACGAGCTACTAGCCTCGTTAATATCTGTAATAGATATTAGAATCTGTTATAAAGCCATAATAATTCCACTATAATTGCGAACAATAAACACTATGTGCCAGGCACTATTCTAAGCCCTTTAAATAGAACAATTCATTTAATTATCTTAACAGCCCATTGAGATTAACCTACTCAAACTCACACTGCCAATAAGTGGCAGAGCTCAGATTTGAACTCAGGTGCTAGCTCCAGAACATGTACTGTCTTCATCACCACACTCTTCATTACCAGCACATTTATTATTGACATATTAATAGGCAATCAATGGACCAGAATCAGAAGCTTAGAAATGGACTCAAATATAAAAATAAAATTAATCTACATTGGGGAGGGCATTTAAATCAATGAGCACAACTGGTAGCCATGTTAGGAATATGATACTGCATCTTGTATGCAAATAAATTCTAGATTGATCAAAAATTTCAATATAGGCTGGCTACAGTGGCTCATACCTATAATCCCAGCACTTTGGGAGGCCGAGGTGGGAGAATTGCTTGAACCCAGGAGTTCAAGACTAGCCTGGGCAACGTAATGAAATCTGTCTCTACCAAAAAAGCCTTTTTTTTTTTTCAACCAGCATGGTGTGGTGGCGCGTACTTATATTAGCTTGGTGTCAAGGTAATTACGGGTTTTGCCATTCATGACAATAGTCTCAGCTACTCGAAAGGCTAAGGTGAGGGAATCACTTGAGCCCGAGAGTTGGAGGCTTCAGTGAGCCATGATCACACCACTGCACTCCAGCCTGGGAGACAGAGTAAGACCCTGTCTCAAAAAAAAAAAAAAAAAAAAATACAAAAAACAAAAACATAAACATAAAGAAACCCCAGGAAGATGTTCTTACAATCTCACAGAAGGGAAGATGTTTCTAAGACAGCTGATTAAAAAAAACCTGGAAGCCATAAAAGAAAAGATTGATATATTTTGTTGCAGAAAGAGGAAAAAATTTTGCTTGCCAACAAATACTGTAAACAAGAACAAAAGATTAACAACAAACAGGAAGTATTTGCAACTCATTTCACAGATGAAGGGCTAATTTCCTTATATTCAGAGTTCCTAAAAATCAATAATAAAAATACTAAAAACTCAGTAGAAAATTGAAGGATGAAAATAAACAGAAAGTTTATAGTAAAGGATTGTATAAGTGGTTCTTTTAAAATTATTTTAATAACTAGACTGAGATATAATTTACATACCATACAATTCAGCTATTTAAAGTGTACAATTCAGTAGTTTTTGGAATATTCAGAGTTGTAAGACCATCACCAAAATCAGTTCTAGAATATTTTCATCAAGCCCCCTCCGCCAAGAAAAATACCCCATACACATTAGCAGTAACTCCTCTTTCTTCCCACCCACGAACTCCCAGTCCTAGGCAACCACTAACCTACTTTCTGCCTCTGTGGATATGCCTATTCTGGACATTTCATATAGATTCTATATAGATAGAATCATATAATATATGGGCTTCTGTATCTGGTTTCTTTCACTTAGTGTTTTCTTTGTTTTTATTTAAGTTCTGGGGTACATGTGCAGGATGTGCAGGTTTGTTACATCGCTAAACGTGTGCCCTAGTGGTTTGCTGCACAGATCAACCCATCACTTAGGTATTAAGCCCAGTATGCATTAGCTATTTTTTCTAATGCTCTCCTTCCCCCAACCTCACCCCCCAACAGGCCCCAGTATGTGTTGTTCCCCTCTCTGTGTCCATGTGTTCTCATTGTTCAGCTCCCACTTATAAGTGAGAACATGTGGTATTTGGTTTTCTGTTCCTGCGTTAGTTTGCTGAGGATAATGGCTTCCAGCTCCATCCATGTCGCTGCAAAGGACATGATCTCATTCCTTTTTATGGCTGTATCACTTACAGTTTTCAAGATTTATCCATGTTGTAACATGTATCAGTACTTTATTCCTTTTTGTGGCCAAATAATATTCCATTGTATGGTTATACCAAATTTTGTCTATCCGTTCATCCATTGATAGACATTGGATTGTTTCCACTTTTTGGCTATCATGAATAATGCTGCTGTGGATGTTTGTGTACACACTTTTGTGTGAACACATTTTCAGTTCTCTTGGATATATACCTAGGAGTGGAATGTTGGGTCATATAGTAATTCTGTGTTTAAAAGAACAGCCAAACTGTTTTCCAAAATGCCTGCACTCTGTTACATTCCCAGCAACAGTTTATGAGGGTTACAGTTTCTCCACATTCTTGCCAATACTTGATATTTTGTGACTTTTTTAATATAGCCAGCCTAGTAGGTGTGAAATTTTATCTCACTCTGTTTTTGATTTATATTTTCCTGATGACTAATGAATGATGTTGAACATCTTTTTACATGCATATTAGCCATTTGTGTATCTTGTCTGGAGAAATGTTCATCCACATTGTGGTATGTATCAGCACTTCATTCCTTTTTACTGCTATGTAGTATTCCGTTGTATGAATATAGCACACTTTGCTTTTTGTTTACTTGTTAATGTACACTTGGGTTGTATACAGTTTTTGCCCATTATGAATAAATCTTTTAGGAACATTTGTCTCCAGGTCTTTTTATGGATGTGTGTTTTCATTTATGTTGGGTAAATACCTAAGGGTTGAATTACTGACTGCTTTCTAAAACAGTTGTACCATCTTACATTCCCCCCAGCAATGTATGAGAATTCCAGTTGTTACAATTGCTTGTTAACATTTGGTGTTGTCAGTCTTTTGCATTTTATCTATTCTAGTGGTTGTGAAATGAAATCTCATTGTGGTTTTAGTTTGCATTTCCCTGATGACTAATGATGTTGAATACTTTTTATTGCTTGTTGGTCATTTGTGTATCTTCCTTTGTGAAGTGTCTCTTCAAATATTTTGCCTAATTTTTAGTGGGTTGTCTTTTTATTATCCAGTGGTAGGAGTTCTTTACACATTCTGGTTACAAGTCAGATATGTTCATCACAAATATTTTCTCCTTCTGTGGCCTCTTTATTTCCTTAGTGCTGTCTTTCATTGAGCAGAAGTTTTACTTTTTTAGCATTTTTTTCTTTTATGGTTAATGCCTTCTGGGTCCAGTCTAAAAAATCTTTGCCTACCCTAAGTTTGTGACAGTGTTACCCTATATTTCTTTCTAAAAGCATTAGAGGTTTAACTTTTATGTTTAGGTCTATAATCCATCCTGAATTATTTTTTGTTGTTAGTTTAAGATTGAGGGTCAAGGTTCTACCCTGCTGCCCTCATGGATAGCCAGTTGATATAGTATGATTTGTTGAAAAGACTTTCCTTTTCCTACTGATTTTGGTTCCTTTGTTTAAAAAAAAAAATCAATTGACCACATATTAATATGTGCATATCTATCTTTGGATTCTCTATTCTGTTCCATTGATCTAAGGCAGTGTATGCCCTTCAACTTTTTCTTTTTGAAGATTGTTTTAGTCATTCAAGGCCCTTTGCATTTCCATGTAAAATTTAGAATAAACTTGTTCATTTCTATAAAAAAAAGCCTGAGAATTGGATTGAAATTATTAAGAATTGCCAGGCACGGTGGCTCACGCTTGTAATCCCAGTGCTTTGGGAGGCCAAGGCTGGTGGATCACCTGAGGCCAGGAGTTCGAGACCAGCCTGACCAACATGGAGAAACCCCATCTCTACTAAAATTACCAAAAAAAATTAGCTGGGCGTGGTGGCAGGCGCCTGTAATCCCAGCTAGTCAGGAGGCTGAGGCAGAAGAATTGCTTGAACCCGAGAGGCAGAGGTTGCAGTGAGCCGAGATCACGCCACTGCACTCCAACCTGGCCACAGAGCAAGACTCTGTCTCAAAAAAAAAAAAAAAAAGAAAAGAAATGATTAAGAATCTATAGATCGGCCGGGCGCGGTGGCTCAAGCCTGTAATCCCAGCACTTTGGGAGGCCGAGGCGGGCGGATCACGAGGTCAGGAGATCGAGACCATCCTGGCTAACACGGTGAAACGCCGTCTCTACTAAAAAATACAAAAAACTAGCCGGGCAAGGTGGCGGGCGCCTGTAGTCCCAGCTACTCGGGAGGCTGAGGCAGGAGAATGGCGTAAACCCGGGAGGCAGAGCTTGCAGTGAGCTGAGATCCGGCCAGTGCACTCCAGCCCAGGCTACAGAGCGAGACTCCATCTCAAAAACAACAACAACAAAAAAAAAAAACAGACTTTATAGATCAATTAGGGGAAAATTGTCACCTTTACTATATTGAATCTTTCAATTCATAAACATGGTACATTTTCCCTTAGGTCTTCTTTAATTTCTCTCAACAATATTTTATTGTGTTTAATGTACAGATCTTAAACATTCTATTCAATTTATCCCGAAATAGTTCATGTTTCCTGCTATTCTTGTAAATGGCATATTTTTAAAATTTATTTTTTAGCCAACTTTGCACTTTGCATTTCAAGAATATAGAAATATAACTGCTTTTTATATATTACCCTTGTATCCTGTGACCTTGCTAAACTCACTTATTAGTTCTAGTAGTTTCTTTGTAGATTTCTTAGATTACTCTACATAGAAAATCCTGTCATGTGCAAGTAAAGGCAGCTTTATTTCTTTCTTTCCAATCTTGGTATAGCTTCTTTTCTCTTTCTTTCTTTATTGAACCTTTTTTACAATGTTATATAGAAGTGATGAGAGCAGATAGCTTTGCCTTGTTTCCAATCGTGACAGAACAGTTTTCAGTCTTCCAAAGTAAGTTATATTTTTCATAGATTCCCTTTATTAAGTGAAGGAAATTTTTCTTCTTTCTTTTTTTTTTTTTTTTTTTTTTTTTTTGAGATGGAGTCTGGCTCCGTAGCCCAGGCTGGAGTGCAGTGGCGCGATCTCGGCCCACTGCACGCTCCGCCTCCCGGGTTCACGCCATTCTCCTGCCTCAGCCTCCCGAGTAGCTGGGACTAAAGGCGCCCGCCACCATGCCCGGCTAATTTTTTTGTATTTTTAGTAGAGGCGGGGTTTCACTGTGTTAGCCAGGATGGTCTCGATCTCCTGACCTCAGGTGATCCACCCGCCTCGGCCTCCCAAAGTGCTGGGATTACAGGCGTGAGCCATCGCACCTGGCCTGAAGTTCACTTTTCTTTTTAGTTTGCTGAGAATTTTTACTGTGAATCAGTATTCAGAATTGTTTACATCTATTGAGATGATCATGTGATTTTTCCCCTTTATGCTATTAATGTGGACAAATCCACTTAGTGATTATTTGTTATCCTTTTTATATACTGCTGTATTCCTTTTACTAATATTTCGTTAATGATTTTTGCATCTATCTGTATGAGGTATTTTAGGCTACAGTTTTCTTGTAATATCTTTGTCTTATTTGAGAGTCAGGATTATGCTGGCCTCATAAAATCAGTTTTGTTTTGTTTTGTTTTTTGAGATGGAATGTCACTCTGTCACGCAGGCTAGAGTGCAGTGGCACAATCTCAGCTCACTGCAACCTCCGCCTCCTGGGTTCAAGCAATTCTCCTGCCTCAGCCTCCCTAGTACCTGAGACTACAGGTGCCTGCCACCACGCCCAGCTAATTTTTGTATTTTAGTAGAGACGGGGTTTCACCATGTTGGCCAGGTTGGTCTCCAACTCCTGACCTTAAGCGATCCACCCACCTCGTCCTCCCAAAGTGCTGGGATTACAGGTGTGATCCACCACACCCAGCATAAAATCAGTTTTGAAGTGTCTTCCTCTTTTCTGAAAGAGTTTAAGATTGGTGATATATTTTTTTAATGTCTCTTTTTCTATGAAGACTTTTCTGAGCTTTAGGTTTAATATGCATTTTTCTAGCTTTTTCTTAACTTGTCATGCATATAATTATGTCTTCCTCATTAGACTGTCAGCTTCATGAGAGCATTTGTCTGTCTTGCTTTCCCCTATGCTCCTAGCATCTAGATAAGTGCCTGCTTCAAAGTATCATATATGTAAATGAATATTTACTGAATTGTGTTAAATTAAAGGGAAAATAAGAGACCAGAAAAACTGGGAATTGTGACACAATACTAAAGACAATATAAAAAGGCTTTTTAAAAAAGTTACATTGGGAGCAAAAAGAACAAGGAGGTGTAGGTGGGTGGTATCATATTAATGAATGAAAGAAAGAAAATAGAGCATTCACCTCTATTTGGGTTTAGTCTTCTCTGTCAAAGAGAATACTCTTTGGACTGGAAAAGGTAAAATAAACACTGGTTACAGGGAATGCAATCAAACATAGTTGAGATTGAAAGAGGTCACACAACTGCTTTAAATGATTTCAAGTTCCTTAATCTAATATTTCAAGATACTGAGGACTAGGCTGGGTGCTGTGGCTCACACATGTAATCCCAGCACTTTGGGAGGCTGAGGTGGGTGGATCACCTGAGGTCAGGAGTTCGAGACCAGCCTGGGTAACATGACGAAACCCTGTCTCTACTAAAAATACAAAAATTAGCTGGACGTGGTGGCAGGCACCTGTAATCCCAGGTACTAGGGAGGCTGAGGCTGGGAAATCACTTGAACCCAGGAGGCAGCGGTTGCAAAGAGCCGAGGTCGCACCATTGCACTCCAGCCTGGGTGACAAGTGAAACTCTGTCTCAAAAAAAAAGAAAAAAAAAAAGATACTGAGGACTAGTGGATGAGCTGGCTGAAGCACTTCTGGCAGTCTTTGAGAAAGTGTGCATGGGGATGGAGAAATAGGGGATGGGGGTCGGGGATGGATAGAAATTTCAGAAGACTGGAGTCAAGGAACTAATATTCAGGAGGTCACTTCAGCAGACTTGACATCCATGTTAGGTAATATTCTTAAACTACTTATGAACAAGAATAAATTAAGAGGCCTGGCACAGTGGCTCATGCCTGAAATTCCAGCACTTTGGGAGGCGGAGGCCGGCAGATCACTTGAGGTCAGGAGTTTGAGACCAGCCTGGCCAACATAATGAAAACCCATCTCTACTAAAAATACAAAAATATAGCTGGCTGTGGTAGTACGTACCTGTAATCCCAGCTACTCGAGAGGCTGAGGCAGGAGAATCCCTTGAACCCGGGAGGCAGCGGTTGCAGTGAGCCAAGATTGTGCCACTGCACTCCAGCCTGTGTGATGGAGTGAGACTCTGTCGAAAAAAAATTTCTTAAAAAGAATAAATTAAGAAAAGGAAGTTGGGATCACTGTAAGCTTACCAGAATTTATTGAAGATGGAGACAGAAAAGGGGAAGAAGTAGGAGGTAAAGGGGTGAAGGAAGAAGGGAAGAGAAGAAAATAAAGGGGAAGGTAAGGGAGGGGAGGGGAAGAAAAAGGAATAGGATATCCCAGGCTTAGTGGGTAAAGAAGATTTGATTTCAACCCTGGCTCTTTTACTGCTCAGTAAAATGATGTTAGGCAAGTTATTAATTGCTATAAGCCAGATTTCCTTATTGGTAAAATTGAAATGATAAGCTACTTCATAGAGTAGTTCTGATGATTAAATTAAATAATGTGTATAAAGTGCTTATTTATCAAAAGCAGTGATAACTGTGAAGGGGGTGAATTATGGTAATGACAATAATACTGACGGACAAGGAACAGGAGTAGTCAATGTAAACTTACTCCCTTTTTGAAGAGATTACTGCATTGGTAAGTTGGGAGAAATCTGTACAGTATAGCTGTATTTAGTATAGCTATATTTAGTATATTTGTTTAGCTCAATTGGATTTCAACAAGACTTTGACAACATCTCCATGACATCCTTGCGAACAAGGAGAAGGAATACAGGCTGGTTGAATAGTCATACTTAAAGTGTGCTATTAATGGGTTCCTGTCATGCTGAAATTCTCCAGAAGTGTAAATCTGGACTATGTACTTAGCCAAGCTTTTTAAAAAAATCATTATTTGCATAAAAGCATTGATAGCAGGCTAATTAAATTTGGGAACAATAGCTAATAAGCTGGCTGAAAAAAACAGGACCTAAAAAGAAATAGTGTAATACAGAGCAAAGAATATGGCCTTAATGTCATGGATCTGTCACTACTAGCTGTGTGACTTTGAGTAAATTGCTTAACCATCTGAGCCTTTGTTTCCTCATTTTCATGAAGATAATACTACATATTCCATGTGGTTGTGAGAATATAAAAGATAATATACGTGTATTATCACGCCTGTAATCCCAGCACTTTGAGAGGCCCAGGGGGGCAGATCACGAGGTCAGGAGATCAAGGCCATCCTGACCAATATGGTGAAACCCCGTTTCTACTAAAAATACAAAAATTAGCTGGGCGTGGTGGTGTGTGCCTGTAATTCCAGCTACTTGGGAGGCTGAGGCAGGAGAATCACTTGAACCAGGGAGTCGGAGGTGGCAGTGAGCCGAGATCGCACCACTGCGCTTCAGCCTGGCGACAGAGCGAGACTCAAATATATATGTGTGTGTCAAATATATATGGATGTGTGTGTATTATTTATTTCTGTGTTATAAATCTCCCCAAAAAAACCTGGGGGCTTAAAACAAAAACATTTATTATTTCACAGTTTCTAAAGGCCGGGAATCTAAGAGCAGCTTAGTGGGGTGGTTCTGACTCAGAGTCTCTTTTAAGGTTGAAATCAAGATTTTGATTGGGACTGCAGTTATCCAAAGGCTTGAATGGGACTGGAGGGCCTGCTACTAAGCTCACTCATGTGGGAGGCCTCAGATCTTTAGCACATGATCCTCCTGATATAAGGAGCTGGCTTCCCCAGAGCAAGTGGTCTTAGAAGGGAAGAACAAGCAGGAAGCCACAGTGCCTTTATCACTTGGCCTCTGACATCACATTCTGTCGCTTTTGTTTTATTTTCTCCATTAGAAGCTAGTTGCTAAGTTTAGCTCATACTCAAGGGAAAAAGGAATTACGATCCACCTCTTGAAATGGGGGAGTATCGTAGAAGTTTGTAGGCATATCTTTTTTTTTTTTTTTTTTTTTTTTTTTTTGAGACGGAGTCTCGCTCTGTCGCCCAGACTGGAGTGCAGTGGCCAGATCTCAGCTCACTGCAAGCTCCGCCTCCCGAGTTTATGCCATTCTCCTGCCTCAGCCTCCCGAGTAGCTGGGTCTACAGGCGCCTGCCACCTCGCCTGGCCAGTTTTTTGTGTTTTTTAGTAGAGACGGGGTTTCACCGTGTTAGCCAGGATGTTCTCAATCTTCTGACCTCGTGATCCGCCTGTCTCGGCCTCCCAAAGTGCTGGGATTACAGGCTTGAGCCACCACGCCCGGCTTGTGGGCATATCTTAAAATGGCAATGATCTAAAAAGTACTCAGTACAGTGCTTAGCACATAGGTGCTCCATAAATGGCACTTGTTATTCTACTCTTAATAATCGACACTTAATATACATATACAATTAATATACATGGTCCCTACTATGAAACTGGTGTGGGTAGGACAAGATAAACTCATGATTTCTTAGATTCCTGGAAAACACAGAAAAAGAAGTATCACATATCACTACATTCATTACATCTGTTTTGTACACCAAAATGAATGGATTATTTTTGTACTGCATGTAATGCACTAAGAACAGGACTAGTAAAAATAAATTCTAGTAATATTTACTTACTTGTTTATTTATTTTGAGACAGAGTCTCTCTCTGTTGCCCAGGCTAGAGTGCAGTGACACAGTCTCAGCTCACTGCAACCTCCGCCTCCTGGGTTCAAGCGATTCTCCTGCCTCAGCCTCCCAAGTAGCTGGGACTACATGCATGCACCACAACACTGGCTAACTTTTGTATTTTTAATAGAGAGAGGTTTTCACCATGTTGGCCAGGCTGGTCTCGAACTCCTGACCTCAAGTGATCCACCTGCCTCGGCCTCCCAAAGTGCTGGGATTACAGATGTGAGCCACTGCGCCCACCCAAATTTTAGTAATATTAATAGGCATACCTAAAATGTATAGTCTGTAAATACCAGTGATGTGAAAAATTTGAATGACAACCTAAAAATGATACTGTATGGTTTTGTTAAAGAGTTTTATATGTATATTTAAATATAGGTATTGATCATCTCTGAGCATTCATCAAAGTTTAACTGAGTAATATACCAACATGTCTTTCTGAGTGTCCTTTTCTCATTTCCACTTAAAAATGTGTCATAGCTAAGACTGACAGGCCCCAGTCTGCAGCAAAAATGGGGAATACTTGCTAGTTCACACACCTCCCCTGAGGGCAGTTTTGGGGGGATGTAAACTAACAAACATAGAAGTATTATATCAGCAAAGGAGTCGATTAAGTAGAAGAGTCGATGTTGACAGTAAAAATTTAGAAGCAATAATTAATATGACTGAATCACTAAATAATCTTTATATATATAATATATATTATATATATATTTATATATGGGTACATAATGCCCATCATTAGCCTCCAAGATTGTCTAATGTTAATTGGAAACAAAAACATAAGAACTCTCCCACCCAGGTGGACAGAGTAATTTACTGAGCCACTTTGGTAAGATAAGAACATTAGATTGAAGGTAATATCACACCTTAAACTTGTTAATTTATTGGTGTTTTGATTTGCATTAAACATTAGACAGATCCTCAGGCTAGTGGCTGACATGCTAGAACTCTCCTTAGTATCTCACCAAAATAGCAGTCAAACTTCTAAGATGTTCAAAACATAGTTACTAATTTGAAAGTAAGTAAAACCTGTTGCTGAGGAGCCAGTATTTACAGAGGTTATATGCATCTTTGTAGGTGAGGCAGGAAGTCTCCTAAGATTTCACAGGGAGCCTCCTGACTTATAAATGCATAAATCACAGTATCGATTTGGTCAGCAGTGATAGATAAAAAGTAGTGATGTGGGTTTTAACCGTTGCTAGCCTTAGCCACACACTGACAGTTGTGATAACAGAAAAGGGAGTTATTAGAGATCCAAATAGTGAAGAGAAAATATATTTAAAAAACAGTATTTTAAGATAGGTAGTAATTTACTGTGTAGAGGACAAATAAATGGCTTTATACATCTTTTTGTTCTTTTTTTTTTTTTTTTTTTTTGAGACAGAGTTTCACTCTTGTTGCCCAAGCTGGAGTGCAATGGTGCGATCTCAGCTTACTACAACCTCTGCCTCCCAGGTTCAAGCGATTCTCCTGCCTCAGCCTCCCGAGTAGCTGGGATTACAGGCATGCACCCAGCTAATTTTTTTGTGTGTTTGTAGTAGAGACGGGGTTTCTGCATGTGGGTGAGGCTGGTCTCAAACTCCGGACCTCAGGTGATCCGCCTGCCTTGGCCTCCCAAAGTGCTGGGATTACAGGCGTGAGCCACTGCAGCTGGCATGTCTTTTTGTTCTTTAAGAGTATCTATTGGCCGTGCGCGGTGGCTGAAGCCTGTAGTCCCAGCACTTTGGGAGGCCAAGACGGGCGGATCACGAGGTCAGGAGATCGAGACCATCCCGGCTAACACGGTGAAACCCCGTCTCTACTAAAAAATACAAAAAACTAGCCGGGCGAGGTGGCGGGCGCCTGTAGTCCCAGCTACCTTGGGAGGCTGAGGCAGGAGAATGGCATAAACCCGGGAGGCGGAGCTTGCAGTGAACTGAGATCCCACCACTGCACTCCCGCCTGGGTGACAGAGTGAGACTCCGTCTCAAAAAAAAAAAAAAAAAATCACAGCACTTTGGGAGGCCGAGACGGGTGGATCACGAGGTCAAGAGATCGAGACTATGCTGGCTAACACGGTGAAACCCCGTCTCTACTAAAAAATACAAAAAAAAAAAAACTAGCCGGGCGAGGTGGCGGGCTCCTGTAGTCCCAGCTACTCGGGAGGCTGAGGCAGGAGAACGGCATGAACCCGGGAGGTGGAGCTTGCAGTGAGCTGAGATCCGGCCACTGCACTCCAGCCTGGGCGACAGAGCGAGACTCCGTCTCCATAAAAAATAAAAATAAAAATAAATTTTAAAAAAAAGTATCTATTATGGATCAGTATGCACAATGTTGAACCACAGTTGATAAACAAAAGGTAACTGATGTTCACTATCATCTTTTTTTTTTTTTTTTTTTTTTTTTAATTCTTCAGCTAAAAGAGCTGAAGAGGTGATTTATTATAGAGTTGTTACACCCGGCCACAAATAAACACAGAAATAGTCCAGAGTGTCACAAGTCCAGGGCAGAGGACCAACATGGGCAGTTTTGTTTATGAGCAAGGTGGGTCTCAGAGGTGATCGGCGATCAGAGGGCGATGAAGTTCTAGATCCATTGAGACAAGCTCTAGACAGTAGCATGCAGTCCCACAACTTGTACCAGCATCCCCAGCACCTGGCATTCCATGTTTCTGCTCCTGTGGCCTCCACGATGCAACAAGCTAGCTGTTTACTTGGACCTCTGCCTCATCTTTCTTCTTTTGCGCTTCAGCCTGCGCATTCGCTTCTTCCTCCACTTGGCTCTCGTGGCGCAGAGGTTTCCAAGAAAACGGCGCTAAGGCCGAGAGCCACTATCATCTTTTTTAGGAAGCCAAGTAAGTTTGTGATGTCGTTTACAGAGACTTCTATCAAATATTAAAATGTCTTAAGATGGGGGAAAAAAAAACAGCTTTGACACTCGAGTAGGTTTTACGTATTAACCTATATAGAATACACATAGAAGAAAGGGTCAGAGAGGTCCCTGGAAATGCCGTGTACTGATTCAGCATCATGGGGGTTGCACAGACTGCACTGTGAGTAATAATTATAATAATAGCTATTATTTAATGAGCATTTACCATGTGCCAGGAATTAGGTTAAATCTTTACATGAATTATGGTATTTAGCCCTTTTATCCACTCCTTGAGTAGATATTATTATATCTATTTTAAAGATAAGGAAATTGAGACATAGTGGTTAAAAATTTACCTAACATTGGCTGGGCGTGGTGGCTCACGCCTGTAATCCCAATACTTTGGGAGGCCAAGGCAGGCAGATCATGAGGTCAGGAGATGGAGACCATCCTAGCTAACACGGTGAAACCCCATGTCTTCTAAAAATACAAAAAAAATTAGCTGGGCACATCCAGCTACTCGGGAAGCTGAGGCGGGAGAATCACTTGAACCCAGGAGGCAGAGGTTGCAGTTAGCCAAGATCACGACACTGCACTCCAGCCTGGGCAACAGAGCGAGACTCCATATTAAAAAAAAAAAAAAAAAATTTACCTAACATTGTTCATGTGGTTAAGTGGCAGGGCCCAGAATCAAAGTGAAGTCTGAGTACCTCCATCCTGGTTTACTATCTCAGTCTACATGTTTTATGGAAATGAGGTATGCCCTTTCTGAGAAGGAATGATGTTATTGTACCTCCTTATATATTTTCGTTAAGAATGAGGCTGGGCGCGGTGGCTCACGCCAGTATTCCCAGCACTTTGGGAGGCCGAGGCGGGTGGATCACGAGGTCAGGAGATGGAGACCATCCTGGCTAACACGATGAAACCCCGTCTCTACTAAAAATACAAAAAATTAGCCGGGCGCGGTGTCAGGCGCCTGTAGTCTCAGCTACTTGGGAGGCTGAGGCAGGAGACTGGCGTGAACCCGGGAGGCAGAGCTTGCAGTGAGCCGAGATGGCGCGGCTGCACTCCAGCCTGGGCAACAGAGCAAGACTCCATCTCAAAAAAAAAAAAAAAAAAAAAAGAATGAATGAGGATCTCCTCCTTTATTATTTATTCATGTGACCCTTTCTTCTCCCTCACCCTGTGGGAGGCTGAATAATGGCCCTAAAGATATTCAGGCCCTAATCCAGGATTATCCAGGTGAACCCTAAATGTAATCACAAGTGTCCTTTTAAGAGGGAGTCAGAGAGAGATTTGATGATGGGAGAGGAAGAAGACAATGTGACGCCAGAAGTGGGTGTGTTTGGAGCAGGGAAGTGACTGATGTGGGGCCACAAGCCAAGGAATGAGGATAACCTCTAGAAACTGGAAAAAGAAAGGAAACTGATTCTCCCCTAGAACCTCCAGAAGGAACCAGCTTGTTGACACCTTGATTTTAGTCCCATTAAGACTCATTTTGGACTTCTGGCATCCAGAACTCTAAGAGAATAAATTTCTGTTGTTTTAAGCTACCAAATTATGGTAATATTTTATAGCAACCATAGGCATTGAATACGTATCCCATATTACTGGCTTCAGGACTTATTTGCTTTATACTTTCTCCTTGTATTTTTCCTACACTTTGTAATTGTTTATTACTTCCTGAATGCAACTGAGAATGTGTAAATAACATATTCGTAAAAGCATTGTTTCAGATAAAGTCTAAAAAAGAGGTCTTTTATTTTAGAAGAATATGCAATCCTATGGCTATCCCATATCCCAGCCTTTCCAATGGCTGCAAAAGGGAAAATTATGGGATGAATGTTGTCAAGTGTATAATGAAAGGAAATCTTTTCAACGTGAATGATTAATGAACTTGTAGAAAAATGTCCACCATAATGAGAGTCACACCAGTTAATCATAACCCACATCTCTGACTAGGAACGCAGTAGGTTTCCCTCACTCCCACCACTCTTTATTTGGAGATTTGTTGAAACCTACAAGAGAATTATGAGAATAGTATGAAGGCACTTGTCTGCCCTTCACCAAATGCTAACTAACATGTCACCATATTTGTGAACAATAGATAGATAACTTGAAACTAAGTTATGGGAATCATGACATCTTACCCCTCACATCCCTCATCTCCTAAGAGTAAGGACTTTCTCCTCTTCTCCTGCATAACTCCAACGTCATTTGAGAAAATAACACTAATTTTATAATATCACCTAACATTCAGTCCAGTACAAATTACAATTTCCCCAGTTGTTCCTAAACATTATTAATAGCTGTTTGTTTTCTGACCCAGCATCCAATCAAGGTTTAACATTGTACTTGGTAATGTCTGTTTAGTTTCTTTTAATCTGGAACAGACCCCTTACAATTTTGTTTTCATGATACTGACTTCTTTGTGTTTTCCTGATCCTCCTGCATTAGAATGTAAATTTTACAGGGGCAGGGATTTTCATCTCTTTGTTCATAGCCATGTCCTTGGCATTGAGAATGGTGCCTAGCACTTTGTAAATATTTGTTTAATAACTAGATGAGTGAATAATTAATACAAGTATAATGAGTGTCATGAAAGGTGATTTAGAGGATACCAAGGGGCCTGAGAATCTAATCTGTTGTTGTTTGTGTGTAACTCTTACCTCTGCATTACATATATTGTGTTACACATATACGTGTTCCAGGCTTGAGCAAAGGGCTCATTTTACAAATCAATGGGGAGATGTAAGTATAATAAATATAAATAAGAATTGAGTTTTTAAAAATACCTAAGTTGGTCAAGATAAAAAGGCATGATAGCAGGCACTTTAACAGTGAAACTACAAGAGACTTAAGCTGAGTTTGGGCAGCTGTGTGATGTGACTGGCAAGACGCTAAATTAGCTTTAGACATAATACAATAAGAACAGAGGCCATAATGAAGAAGGCAATTGTCTTGCTCTATTTATTCATTCTTTCATTCAACAAATATTTATTGAGTGCATCCTGTGTCCCAGGCACTGTTTTGGTGCTGGATATACAGAATTGAGCACAACAAAGTCTTCAGCCACATGGAGCTTACATTCCATGATGAACAAACAATACTCAAGGTTTTGAGGGTAGGGGCTCCGTGCTTTCACAAGAGAGGCAACATAGCGTAATGGTCAAGAGCAGTGGTTTTTGAGTCAAGAGACATAGGTTTGAGTCCTAGTTTGTATACTTTTTTGCTGCTTGGTCTCAGGTAAGTTCCTTAAGCTCTCAGAGCCTGAGTTTCCCCAGCAGTAAGGGCATGGCAAATAACAGTATAGCCTCATAGGTTGGGAAGGGATGTAAGCGAGACAATGCATGAGAATTGTCTCACATGGTGCCTGGCACTTAATAGCTTCTTGATAAATGTTAGTTGTTGTTTTCATCATTATTAACATTGACTGACTAAAACGTGCCTTACTAAAAAAGGGATTTGAAACCAAATGATGAAGAACAGTTCAAGGAACCAGGGATGTTAAACTCATAGAAAAGTAAATGGAATACATGCTTACTGGTTTCAAATACTTGATGATGTAGCATGTGACCTGAGCTTACTTATTCTGTGTGGCCCCAGAAAACAGAATTAGGTCCAGCGGTGGAAGTTACCAGGAAAACAGCTTTCACAATGTAAGAAGAAATGTTCTTAATAATTAGAATTATTGCCGGGCGCGGTGGCTCAAGCCTGTAATCCCAGCATTTTGGGAGGCCGAGACGGGCGGATCACGAGGTCAGGAGATCGAGACCATCCTGGCTGACACGGTGTCTACTTTAAAAATACAAAAAACTAGCCGGGCGAGGTGGCGGGCGCCTGTAGTCCCAGCTACTCGGGAGGCTGAGGCAGGAGAATGGCGTGAACCCGGGAGGCGGAGCTTGCAGTGAGCTGAGATCCGGCCACTGCACTCCAGCCTGGGCGGCAGAGCGAGACTCCGTCTCAAAAAAAAACAAAATAATAATAATAATAATAATAATAATAATAATCTATAAATAGAAAGAGCTGCTTGGGAGGAAATGGATTTTCTGTCATTAGAGATAATAAAGCACATACTAGACATGTACTCTCCAATACGTAGCTGGTAGCCTCCTATGGCTATTTAAATTTAAATTAATTAAAATTAAATACAGTTATAAAAACAGAGGATAGGATGGTGGTTTCCAGGGATTGGGGGAGGGAGACATGGGGTATTGTTGTTCAATTGGTGTAAAGTTACAGTTATGCAAGATGAATTGATTCTAAAGATCTGCTCTACAGCATAATGCCTGTAACTAACAAAATTAGGAACTTAACAATCTATTAAGAGGGTAGATCTCATGTCAGGCATTCTTACCATAAACACACACACACACACACACACATACACACACAGAGAGAGAGAGAAAGAGAAACTTTTGAGGGTGTGGATATGCCTATTATCTTTATGGTAGTGGTGATTTCACTGTTTTATGCACGTATCCAAGCTCATCAAATTGTACATATTAAATATGTATAGTTTTTTTGTATGTCACTTAAACCTCAATAAAGCTAATTTTTAAGAAATTAAATACAAATACAATTCAGTTATTTAGTCACATTAGTCACATTTCAAAGTGCTCACAAGCCACATATGGCTAGTGGTTACTGCCATATTAGTGTAGAATAACAAACATTGCCATCATCACAGAAAGTTCTGTTGTATAGTGCTGTTCTGGACAATGACTGAACAAAGATGTTAAAGAAGAAAGAGGCACAAGATGAGAAAGAAGAGCTGAATTAATTAGGTAACTTGTAAAATCCATTCTAAGCCTCAGTTTTGTAGATCATTAAAGGTCATCTTTTTAACTATGTAATAATAGTAGACAGATAGTCGTTTCATTTTGGAATAAAGGAAGAGTTATTCTCACAGAAATAAAACTGTTGTGTTATTTGGAGATATTTTTATTTTACTGATTTGACTTAAAAATTGCTTCTTGTCAGCTCATCACTCTAGTTAGAGAAATAAATTTCTGAGGGGAAATGGCCTAGCAATGGCATGGCCCAGGAGAAGTACAGTAATCGTTGCATCTTTTTCCTGAAAGAACTTCCCATGATTGTTTAGTTCAGCCTGAAGAGCCATTTGTGACGCTTGAAAATCAATGAGGGGGAGCCGGGCGCGGTGGCTCAAGCCTGTAATCCCAGCACTTTGGGAGGCTGAGACGGGCGGATCACAAGGTCAGGAGATCGAGACCATCCTGGCTAACACGGTGAAACCCTGTCTCTACTAAAAATACAAAAAACTAGCCAGGCGAGGTGGCGGGCGCCTGTGGTCCCAGCTACTCCGGAGGCTGAGGCAGGAGAATGGCGTAAACCCGGGAGGCGGAGCTTGCAGTGAGCTGAGATCCGGCCACCGCACTCCAGCCTGGGCGACAGAGCCAGACTCAGTCTCAAAAAAAAAAAAAAAAAAAAAATAGAAAATCAATGAGGGGGAAAAACGGGACTGAGCTGGGCCGGTTTTCAAAGGACATGAGGGGTGAGTCTTGTTTCAGTTGCTAGTATTAGACAGGATTTCATTTATGAACTTTGTTCTCTTGTCCAACTCCAGTTCCTACAGGTTTCCTTTTTCCTTTGCTCTCCAGTCAAAAGGAAAAATACTCATATGATTATTAGAAATACTGGAGCAATAAATTGTTTGAGGGACTTGAAACACCCTTTTTTTCTTTCCCTTCAAAGCCTTAAATGATACTTGCCTCACTGAAGCTTACAGATCGTTAAAAGCAGTCCTGCCAGGGTGTTGTAATATATGTTTTAGCTTCCATCTGAAAGAAAATCTCTACCAAACTAACCTTTGAGTCATATAGAATTTTTATTTTCTATTTTTGATGTCTTGGGTGTTCCGCCGCTTTTTCATCACCTGCCGTATACAAAATTCCCATATCTTATTTGAGCCAAAAATGAATCCTGGTATCACCTCTAACAATTACAAATTTCTAGCCCTTTTCAACTATGTTATTATTTGCCTATTTTATTTATTGCAGAGCAGTTCCCAAGGAGTAATGTCTTGGAAAAACAGAAATAACACTGTAGAAGAGCAGTAGTTTTATGGACATTGAGAGTACCATTGCAAAACCTGATTTTTTTTGCATCTTCGTGCCTTCAGTTTCAAGTAATTGTAGACTGGCAGAGGCCAAGCTGTTTTCAATTTGACCCTTGATTAAGCTAAAAACTACACAACAACTAAGGGTACCCTATTTCCTGTTACAGAGAAAGATACATAAAAGGGCCAGATTAACAAGAAAGCAAATAGCCAGTCTGGAGTATGACCAGAGAATCTGTAACTCTAATAAGCACACCAACGGATTCTGGTGAACAGACTAATTTGGGGAACTGCCTAGGTCCACGTTATTTTGTAAAGGCATGATTGAAGAACCGTTTTCTGAATTTTTAAAAATAAGACATCAATTTTTTATTGTAGTAAAATGTATGTAACATAAAACTTATCATTTTCACCATTTTAAAATATACAATTCAATGGTATTAAGTACAACTATCACCATGCATTTCTAGAACTTTTTCATCATCCTAAACTGAAACTGTACCCATTAAACAATAACTCCTCGTTCCCTCCTCCTTTCCCTCCCAGGCCCTGGTAACCTCTATAACACTTTCTGTCCCTCTGAATTTGCCTGTTCTAGGTCCCTCATATAAGTGAAGAGATAATTGATTTTTAGCAAAAGTTGAATTGCTTTCTTGCCTGGAGGCATGGGTCTGAGCAAACATTAATTGGTGTCTTGATATGACAAGTCAAGGTCACATTCGGATTTACTGGATTTATCTCAAGCAATAGAAAACTGTGTTTTTAAACTTTGGTCCCATGAAATCATACAGACTCCTTTTATTCTAATTGTTTTTATCATGACCTATGTATTCACCTATGAAATTCATTCATTTTAAATTGTTACTGACTAGTTGGTGATATTCAATCTGATTTTCTCATAACAAGTAGTAAGTATGCTTCTGAAAATCTCCTCTCAATTATGTCATTCTAAACAATTTCTGCAATATCAAGGCCCAGCAGAAAAAAAAAAAAAGTTACTATCAAAATGTTTTCAACATTCAAAAGCAGAAGAATTAGCACTTTTTAGTTTCTTTTTATAAAATGTATCTACTTCAAGCCATAGCAAATTTGAAGTTTCAGATCCTCTGGCTACAAGATTGAGTACTTGACGATAGCCCTTTTGGCTCCTTCCAGATCTCCTAATAAAGCAGGGAGCTCCTTCAGTGTCCAGCGTACTACTCTGGGGAGAAGGCCTCTTCATCTTGTCTAGAGCAGGGCTTCAGATATCTGTGACAGAGGCTCAGGAAAGCACCTACCACTTGGAATGTAGAACAAAAGAAATGATTGTTTTCTTTTTTCTTTTTTTATTTCTGGAGATGGAGTTTTGCTCTGTTGCTCAGGGTGGAGTGCAGTGGCGGGATCTTGGCACACTGCAGCCCGCGCCTCTTGGGTTCAAGCGATTCTCCTGCCTCAGCCTCCCGAGTAGCTGGGATTACAGGTGCCTGCTACCACAGCTAGTTTTTGTATTTTTAGTAGAGATGAGGTTTCGCCATATTGGCCAGGCTGGTCTTGAACTCCTGACCTCAGGTGATCTGCCTGCCTCGGCTTGTTTTGTTTATTTTAAACCATTTTCCATAAATTTATAAAGCCATTCTCCATGACGTGCTTGCCACCTTCACGGTCTGTGTAAATCTGATCCATCAGTAATATAGTATGATAGCACTTAATTATGTGTTTTGTGAAAAGCTATGGAACAAAAAGTACCACATGTTACTTAGCTCTCTAATTGTAAAATTGTGTTTTATTTCTGTGCCCTGAGGTTGGACCACAGTATTGTGATAAACCATGGGACTGATGGGTCTTGCCACCCATTCCTGTTCTCCATTTTAAAAAAAAAAGTAATCAGACTTCTAACTCTCAAACCTCTAAAAGCTCTTATGAAAACTTAGATCTAACTGTTTAAAGTTGACCCCTGGATTCTATAACCCTCTCTGTCACAAATCTGCTTTGTAACTTTGAGAGAATTATTTATCTTAAACACGTAACTTACCATACAACTATTCATTGAGCATAAAGCCTGATAATGATACCACTTCTGGAAAAAAGGATTCGTGACTCAGTGGGTCTGTTTCCCTACTTAAATCTGGAAGGTAAAATGCCTTCTTACTCTTCCTTCTGAATTTTCCCGTTTAGTCCCTGGCACAAATGAAGACTCGCTCTTCTTGGCAGCATCCATGGCTGCGAAGAGGAACTTTGCCCCACTGCCTTTGATGTGGTGAAACAAAGCCTTTACCAGAGTGCTTGGAGGATCTGGCACCCTGGAGACTCCTAGAGGAGTCCACACCCTCTTTGGGAAATTCTTTTCCTAAAGATGTATTCAGATTTATACCAATATGTAGAGGAGACATCTTTCTTATAAAAAGCTTGCTTTTCCTCTCAAAGCTGTGAGGAAGCTGGTGAAGGGGAAGTTGAACTAGGTATAATATTGGCAAATGTTTTGAGCACTTCAGATAAAAATGTTTGATAAGTGCAGTCTTGTTTGTATCGCCTCATCATACTGCTCATTGGAGGTGTTTTCTTTGGTCACCTGCCAATGAAAAAGATTAGCCTTTTCCTGCATTTAGGATTGTTTCTTTGACTAGTTATGTTGGTAGAACAAGATAGACAAATGCTGCTGAACTTAGCAAATCAGTATTGGAACACAGTGATACTCATTTCTCCTCGGTGCCCTTTCCAATTCATTGACAGTTGCCACAAGCAGTTTCAATGGGTTTTTGATGGGACTCTCTTTCTCTCCTTACCTATTCCAATTTGTATTTTCACTTTAGTTCCCTTGCTCTGATGTTCAAAACTTTAAAGGATTTGCCACTGCCCCCCACGCCATGCTTTCCTATTTTATAGGATCCAATAAGAAACATTTTTTCATTTAAATGCCTCTTCTGTAACATGAGTCACCTTTTAGATTTCTATACCTTGTATCTTCTAGTTTCTATTTTAATCCAGAAAAATTATAGTTTCATCTTCTTTGAGGCAAGATATGAAGATTTTTTTTGCCCTCTCTCAAATTTATTCCTTGTTTACAGCAAAGGAAGCCACTGGCTACTTTTCTAACATTTCTGTATCAGAAGCTAGTTGAGCTAAATATACATACTTTTATATTCCCCTTAATATGTTAGATAGATCTGGGGTATATCTTTTGGCTCTGGACATTGTGAAACAAAGTTAAGCCCTTTAACTAATCATCAGCCTATATCCATCTCTTCAAACAAAAAGGAAATGAACTTCCGCTGCTGTAGGAAGAATTTATGTCACACATAAGGGCAAATTTGTTAGCAATGTTATTCAAGCCGGCTGTGGTGGCACATGCCTGTAATCCCAGCACTTTGGGAGGCCGAGGCAGTGGATTGCTTGAGACCAGGAGTTCGAGACCAGCCTGGCCAACATGGCAAAACCCTATTTCTACTAAAAATACAAAAATTAGCCTGGCATGGTGGCATATGCCTGTAGTCCCAGCTCCTCAGGAGGCTGAGGCACAAGAATCGCTTAAACCCAGAGGCGGATGTTGCAGTAAGCAGAGATTGTGCCACTGTACTCCAGCATGGGTGACAGAGGGAGACCCTGTCTCAAAAAACAAACAAATGAGATAATGTTATTCAGTACTGGGTTCCTAAGCAGTATTGCAGAATAACCTTCTCTGAAATTCTTTGCTTTTGTTTTTAATAGAATAGATTATGGATTAGGTGCAGACCTTCTTGACAGCATGAGATAACAAGTTATCTCTTTAGAATAAATAAGTTGTATTTTATTCTGAGGGAATTTTTTCTTTTTTTCTTTTTTTTTTTTTTTTGAGACAGAGTCTCGCTCTGTCACCCAGATTGGAGTGCAGTGGTGTAATCTTAGTTCAATGCAGCCTCCACCTTCTGGGTTCAAGCAATTCTCCTGCCTCAGCCTTCTGAGTAGCTGGGATTACAGGTGCCTGCCACCACACCGGCTAATTTTTTTTTTTTTTTTTGTATTTTTAGTAGAGATGGGGTTTCACCATGTTGGTCAGGCTGGTCTTGAACTCCTGAACTCAGGTGATCCGCCTACCTCAGCCTCTATTCCAAGGGAATTTTAACATTGATTTAATTGAGAGAGTTAAAAGAGCCTGAGGCTAGTTTACAGAGAAGAGCCCTTTTAGGTAGTTTTTTTTGTTTGTTTGACTTGCCAACCTCTAATTCTCACTCACTTATGGTGAGTTTCAAGTATGGATAGTTTTAAGATGTGGTCAGTTCCCATGACTACAAAATAAAATATGAATTTCCCATGTTACTTGAAGACTGTTTGTGGGAGGTCTTGATTTAGGTCTTTGCATCTTCTGAGGAGCATATCATAGTTTAATAGCCTCTCATCTGAACCCTGCAAAGATAGTGATATTCATCTTAGAAAAAAATAAAACAGGCCGGGCGCGGTGGCTCACGCCTGTAATCCCTGCACTTTGGGAGGCCGAGGCGGGCGGATCACGAGGTCAGGAGATCGAGACCATCCTGGCTAACAAGGTGAAACCCCGTCTCTACTAAAATACAAAAAAAAATTAGCCGGGCGCGGTGGCGGGCCCCTGTAGTCCCAGCTACTCGGGAGGCTGGGGCAGGAGAATGGCGCGAACCCGGGAGGCGGAGCTTGCAGTGAGCAGAGATGGTGCCACTGCACTCCAGCCTGGGGGACAGAGTGAAGACTCCGCCTCAAAAAAAAAAAAAAAAAAAAAAGAAAAAAATAAAACAAACAAAAAAAACTTGCATACCTCCTTATACAGCATTCTTTGCTGCCACCTAAAGCCATTTGCTCATGAAATAGTAATGTTTAGAACAATAGCCTGAGTTATCTTCCTATCAGTAAATTCTTGGAGATTCTGTTAGCACCTTCCTTTGCTTTTGTCCTGTCAGATGGAGAGAAGGGGTTGGCAGAAGCAAAACAGCCTTTATAAATTTTTCTCAGAGGTCCGTGATTCTAGATTAAAGTAGGAATCAGAAGACATCAGGTCTAGAAATCCTCAGAGTGACCTTGTTTGACAGAGAAGATATTTAGATGAAGAAACATCAGTGCTAGTGACCTAAATTAAGCTACCTAACCTCTCAATATCATCATTTCTCTGCTTGTAAAAGGGAGATAATAACACCACTCACTACCGTCCTCTGGAATTTGAGAGATACTTAATGAAATAATGAACTTCATGCTCCTCTTACAAGGGAATATATTGTTGACTTTTAGGAGAATGATTTGGGGGTCCCTAAGGGGCTTGACAATCTATTACCTCTCTGGCACTCAAATAGGATTATTGTAAAAAGCTAATCTACTGCCAAAAAGTAAGCCATTTATTCTGTGGATAGCTCAGGTCCAGTGTGAAAAAAATGATTTTGATCTCTTTTTTGGAATAACTATTACTAACTAGATAGGCACAAAGATGTCCTTTTTTCCTTCTTTCTTTCCTAAAAAAAAAAAAATCAGAACAGAAATGTAATTGTGTTTGATGGCTCACCCTGGGAGAATGTTAGGTTCAATCCTGGAACACAGTAAATAAGATGATATACTTCTTTTAAAAAGCCTCTAGAATATGCCTTCTCAATTGAGGCAATATTGCCTCCAAGGGAGCAAAAATTGGTTCTTTGGGAGGCAAAAAAAAAAAAATTTAGATATTATAATGGTTTGTGGCCCTCAAAAAATATATAGATAGGTAATATGTTCATGATATCAAAATTTCATGGGGAGTGGACAAACAGAAAAAAACGTCTAAAAAGCTAGGGGGTGATGAAAAAAAACTGAGAAACGTTTCTCAAGTCTAGAATGTGCATATAACTGTCAGTTACTCTTTCAGTCATGTTTGTCCCTAAGCTTGGGCAAGCTGCACACTGTCAGGTCAAAACAGCTTGCTATTGATTATTCCTTCAGTCTGAGAGGAACTGAGTTCATAGAAAACTTGAAAAAAATGAAATTTGTACCCTAAGGGGTAATGATTTCAGCCAGACAAACGTAACAAACATCTACTTGTTAGAACCAATACTTTGCACTTTAGAATGTGGTTAAGCCTTTAAGGTAAGAGGTTTCTTTTTTCTCTTGCCTCTTTAGCCTTACAGAAAGTCATATCAAGGGTAGGAATGATCTTCAAAGTGCCTCACAGAAAAAAAAAGAAAAAAAAAAAAAAAGCCAGATTGGGAGAAAAAAGAGGGTGTGGCCCCAAAGGCAGGAAGGGAATAATTGACTAAATAGTAAAGTATACAGCATCTGCAGGGCATAGTGGCTCATGCCTGTAGTCCCAGCACTTTGGGAGGCCAAGGTGGGAGGATCACTTGAGCCCTGGAGTTCCAGACCAGCCTGGGCAACATAGGGAGACCCCGTCTCTACAAAAAATACACAAAAATTATCCTGGTGTGGTGGCACACACCTGTATTTCCAGCTACTCAGGAGGCTGAAGTGGGAGGATTGCTTGAGCCTGGGAGGTGGGGGATGCAGTGAGCTGAGATCACGCCACTGCACTCTGGCCTGGGCAACAAAGCAAGACCCTGTCTCAAAAAAAAAAAAAAAAAAAAAAAAAAAGTACAGCATCAAAGTCAAGAAAATTGATGAGAATTGACACTGAAGTACTTAAGAAATTTTAAGTTTGCTATTGCTGCTAGTATTAATAAACTTTCATATATCCAACATATTTTTCCTTCTACCTTTCTCATACATCTTATTAGTTCTTTCCAACACTCAGAATGGATGGGATGACCCAAAATTGACTTGCTATATACTGGGGAATTTGAAAGAGACATGTGTTTCGCTTAGCAGCCCTGAAACAATAGAATGGCCTTTTTTTTTTTTTTTTTTTTTTTTTTTTTTTTTTTTTTTTTTTTTGAGACAGGGTCTCACTCTTGCCCAGGCTGGAGTGAAGTGGTGCTGTCTCAGCTCACTATAACCTCCGCCTCGTGAGTTCAAGCAATTCTTGTGCTTCAGCCTCCAAGTAGCTGGCACCACAGGTATATGTCACCACGCCCTGCTAATTTTTTTTTTTAATTAATGGGGTCTCACTATGTTGCCCAGGATCTCGAATGACTGAGCTCAAGTGATCCTCCTTCCTCGGCCTCCCAAAATGCTGGGATTACAGACATGAGCGACTGTGCCGCTAATGGCCATATTTAAAAGTTTATTTTTTCCTCAGTCTCTGACTCTTCCTTGCTTAATCATCCTATTCTTTAATACACAAACCTATAACTTTGAGGAAAGAGAATCAGAGATTATTTCTCCCTACTTACCCATTTCACAGTGCGACAATGAGCACTCTTTCTCCAAGCCAAGCATTTGATAAGCATTCGTTGCTATGGGCATTTTACTGCCTTAAAGAAATCCACCCCAATTCCCTGCCTATTGATTTCTTAAGATCACAGAAGAAAGTGGAATGAATCCTAGAGAGGCCTTCAAGCTCCCTGACACCCATGGGGCCCACTCATCTCCACCCCCCTACTCCAATTCCAAAAATTCCAAAATCTAATACATTGTCCTTTTCTTAGTTCCTCAGTTCCCCGCCCTTCAGCTTCTTTGTTAGCCACTGGGTGGGTGTAACCAAAACTCAGTCACACTGTGGCCCCAGCAGCTGGGCTTCTCTCTCCCCCATTACATTGCAGACATTCTTTTCACATCATTTTGTCCTCTCTGCTGCATTCCCTCCATTTGGCTTCATTCCCTCTGTGCAAACTTCTGTTTCAAGGCACAGGAGTTTGCCAAGGAGATGCTGGCAGAGAGGGTCCAGTTCTCTCCTTTCTATCTGAAGAGCCCAGTGTCATTCATTAGCATATGAGAAGAATGGTTGTAAATAAACATCAAATGAGGTTAACGAGCTGCAGCTCATCAATATTAATGAAGTCCACCTCACAGCCTTGGTATGAGGTACCAATGGCTCTAATCACAAGAAGCAGTTTCATAAGGCCCCAGTTACAGGGCAGGAAGGGTTAGATATCCAGCCTGTTGAAATGTTTGTAATTTTATGACCCCAGGAATGCTGCAGGGTAAGGCGGTCTGATACCAGATCTGTGCTTGCAAGCCCCTCTTGTGTTCAGATTACATCTGTTTGTCTCAACAGGTGGAAGCCTAGGAAAAGGCTGTATCTGCTAAGCCAGAATCTGGGGTGGGAATACCCCAGGTCAATCTGCAGTTCCCAAATCAAAATGAAGTTCCAGAGTACCAGGGTTTGATTTCTCATTGTCCTTCCATCAGTTACCCCAGATAACCCAAATACTTGTTGCCAGTGTAGTGAAGGACGACGGTCTGAGGATCTTCTAAGCCCAGCTTGGTAAGGAATGAAGAAACTCCCATTTCATGTAGCTCATGTGCCCGCCAGCCACCAGTTAAGTCCCTGTGCCTATTATTTAGAGGATTCAAATAGTAACAAGGGCCAGGCATGGTGGCTCATGCCTGTAATCGCTACACTTTGGGAAGCAGAGGTGAGGGGATCACTTACGGTGAGGAGTTCCAGACCAGCCTGAGCAACATAGGGAGACCTCTCTCAAAAACAATAAATAGATAAAAATTTTAAAAGTAGTTGGGCGTGCTGTCATGTGCCTATATTCCCAGCTACTCAGGAGGCTGAGGTGCGAGGATCACTTGAGCCTAGGAGTTTGAGGCTGTGGTGAGCCATGATCATACCTCTGTACTCCAGCATGGGCAACAGAGTGAGACTCTGTCTCTGAAAAAAAAATTTTTTTTTTAATTAAAAGAAACAGTAAGAACAGCTATCATTTATTGAACTCTTACTGTGTCCTAGGCATGGTACTAAACATTTTTGTTATATAATCCTCACAATAATCCCATGAAGCTATTTCCATTTTACAGATGAGAAAGTTGAAACTCACTGATTTGATGTCATGGGTCTAAGATCACACATCAGCAAGTGGCAGAAGAGGAATTCAGATTTCGATCTGTCTGACTGCAGAGCCCATGCTCTTACTTCCTACCCTCTGTGGTATCATCTCAGAGCAAATCACATAAAATGCAAGCTTTTGTGCTGCTCCTTCTCGTCAAAGATGTGTGTCCTTCTGCAGTTTCAAGGGACTAAACACAAAGTAGTTCCCTGGAAGTAGAATCAGAAGACTTTAGAATTAATTTTTTTAAGTCAAAGCGCCTCTTTGAAATTATTTTTAGAAAGGAAACTTTCATTAAACATGTTTTCCTTGATATATAAATTTGGGGTCAGAGGGATTAGGCTTTGAGAATATGTGTGTGTATGCACAACCCAGTATGTATTGATAGCCGTGATACTGATTTATCCACCTTGTCACACTAGTTCCTTTTATGATTAAGCACACACCTTGCATGAGGTCAGTGACCATAGAACACAGAGAAACCGCTCCATGGCTGATTTGAGCCTATGATCCTAGCCTCAATTACCTTGTTTCAACAACAATGCCTGGTTTATTACTTAAAATACTATCATTGTACTTTGTCTTGGGGGTGGGAAGGAGAACCGATCAAATTGTTGTTATCACAAAAGCTACACCTGATTGTTTGTAAAGAAGGACTTCTAGTGAAAGGATGAAAGTGAAACAGCTACTTCTCTTTCTTCCATTTTTCTCCTTGAAAATTCAGGGACCTAGGCCAAGGCAGGCAGATCACTTGAGGCCAGGAGTTCAAGACCTGCCTGGCCAACATGGCAAAACCCCATCTCTACTAAAAATACAAAAATTAGCCAGGCATGGTGACACGCGCCTGTAGTCCCAGGTACACGGGAAGCTGAGACACGAAAATTGCTTGAACCCAGGAGGGAGAGGTTGCAGTGAGCCAAGATCACACCACTGCACTCCAGCCTGGGTGATAGAGCAAGATCCTATCTCAAAAAAAAAAAAAAAAAAAAAAGAAAAGAAAAGAAAAAGAAAGAAAGAAAACTCAAGGACCTTACTTGGTAATTTTTACCTAGGCAAAACGCCCAGGAATGTTTCCACAGAATGGCACCCAAAGCCCACCCATGCAGGAGCTCTCCCTGCCACCAAGGTAACCAAGACTAGGAAGCAATTGAAACTGGGCCTTCCTTTCCCAGGCCTGTGGCTGTCAACTTGGCTCAGAAAGGGGCAGACTGATGACTTTGTCTCCTTACCCAGTCACACTACCACACAGTTCTCATTTGAGCCTGGTCACATGGCTGTGCCTTCTTATGGTCAAACAAGGGTTCTTTGCACCCTGGGTTTGGCCTGAGCATCATTAGATGAAACCATCAGGACCCCCAAACCTCGAAGCTTTTGCAGGGGAAATTGCATGCAGGGATGGGAAGGAGGGGCTGAGCTGTGTAGTGGAGCAGCGGATGGTGTGCAGTCGGGATGTTTGCAAGAGCCAAGGGGTTAGTTCATTGCTGCTTTGTATACTCAGGCACACCAGAAAACTCAGATTAATAGGCTGTTTATTCTTCAGCATGTTCCTTGAATCAAAGGCTCTGGATGGTATTATTCAAGAGTGTTTGTGAGAGCGCCCTGGAACACTCCTCCCGGGCTCCGCTCACTGAAGAGAAACGATTGAGTCCTTTCATTTCCTGGGCAGCATCCCTCTCACTCATTGCTCACTGTAGTATAAAGGTCTGCAGAACCTTTGTTGGAAACAAGATCTTTTGTTCTGTCCTTATGAGGTCCCGTTACCTATACTGCACCTTGATCTGTTGGAGTCTAATTATTTAATGTTCCTGTCTTTTGTGCTACCTGAACCTAATGAATGCAGTCCACTCTGTCTCAGGGAGTTGTTTTGTTTTGGTTTTTTGCCTCTATTTGGCACCAGTTTCCTGTTTGGACAGTATTGTCTTTTTTTTTTTTTTCCCCCAAGGAGTTTGTCCAGGAGGGAAGGAGACATCCACCTGAACCCTACTCTGTGAAGCAAATGAATATTTTTTTTTATTAGAAGATTCTCCTAAAATGAGAATCGCTGAACCCAGGGAGGCGGAGGTTGCAGTGAGCCGAAAATTGTGCCACTGTACTCCAGCCTGGGTGACAGAGTGAGACTCCGTCTCAAAAAAAAAAAAAAAAGAAGATTCTCCTAAAATGTTCGGAAGTTTGTTCATACCTGGGAATTGAAGCATACTGAATTACGAAAGAGTTACTTCCTCCACCCCTACCACCTGCAGTAGAGATTTATACTGGAGAAGGTGGCAAAAAAAGTTAGGAGAGAAACTGCTCGGTACAATTCCCCCCAGTTCCCTTGGGGCAGCAGTGTGCTGCACATGAGGGATCACTGTACCTTGTTCCCCCAGCAGTGATACTGCTCTGTGGCCAGGCAAATACTGTAGTCCAGGCCTTCCACAACTTCTGCATGTGCATGCGCGTGCACACACACACGCACAAAACTATACCCCTACTAGGCATCCCCTTAATACAGAGGCATCCAGTATATTGCAAAGGTACTCATCATTATACACAATGCAAACACTCAGCACATTTGTAGGCACTCATTTATATCAAACAAACCCAGTACGAATAATAAGCAATAGTTTGGGATCTGGCACAACACTTAATTACCACAGCCAGAGGCCAGAAAATGAAATCAGGGTCATATATCTGAATCTTTCTGGCATCCTATAGCCCAAAGCACCACCAGGGAGGTACACCTTGGAGCAATGGGAGCACTGTCATCCAGAAGACACTGTCCCCTCACTTTCCTCCAAAACCAGCACAGCTGTTTGGATGAGGGCTATCTGCCGTATTTACAGTGAGACTAAGATATATATACACACCCTGGCGCTTCGCCTGATTTCTTCTGTGAAGTCCATCTGTTTATCCAGTTCCAGATCCCAAAAGGCAGTCACCAAAAACTAAATAGTGAGAAGGGACAGGGTTTTTTTTCTTTCTTTTTTGATAAACATGTTACAGTGAACAAAACAGATTTTGCAAACACATTCCATCTAGTAAATCTTACCTCACAGCTGTGTGAGAAGGACTTGGAGAAGAAAAGGATGGGGAGCAGGAGTGTCTCAGGACTTGACTGGAGAATCAGAAACCCACAAGGGTGGGACAGTTCAGTACTATCTACTTTTTTTTTTTTTTTTTAACATAAGTTTATTCTTAAATGTACAACAGCTCCAAGACAACACTTAATTCCAGCTTTAGATGGCAAAAGATGTTATGGCAGGGAATATAGATGTTTAAATAAGGATGAAATAAAGGGTCACCATCTCCTCAGGCACAAGGAACAGCTTACTTTTTGCCAGATTTCTTAATTCCACCTGTGGCCAAGGGCCCCTTCCCCGCAGCCTTCGCTTTTAGCTCCTCGAGTTTCTTCTGCTCCTCTTTTTGTTTCTGCTTGAAAGCCTTATCTTCCTCGTCCATCTCCTTGGCCTGCTTCTTAGGCTGTTTCAGTGACTTCTTCTTGCCATCTTCACGGCTGGACATGGCGCCTGCCGCCCCTTCCCCAGACCCTGCCACCAGACTCTTTTTTTTTTTTTTGAGATGGAGTCTCGCTGTGTCACCTAGGCTGGAGTACAGTGGCACAATCTCGGATTACTACAACCTCGGCCTCTTGGCTTCAAGCGATTCTCCTGCCTCAGCCTCCTGAGTAACTGGGATTACAGGCGCTGGCCACCATGCCTGACTAATTTTTGTATATTTAGTAGAGACAGGGTTTCACCATGTTGCCAGGCTGGTCTTGAACTCCTGATCTCAAGTGATTCATCCACCTCGGCCTCCCAAAATGCTGGGATTACAGGCGTCAGCCACCGCCCCCAGCCTATCTACTTCTTATAGGGTGATAATTGGCTTTTTCCCTTCATTCTAGCCCCCATCCTAAACCTGGGATCTGTGATGGGCTCACCAAAGATAAAGATCTGTCTGCAGACGTTAGCTTCTTTCGCTGAAAAGCTGATCTAGCCAGACTTTATCTTCAAAGGACAGGCCCTGCACTTCTGATGTTCCCTGAGCCTCTCCCACTGAGCCTGCTCTCATCCACTGCAGCCATGATGCTCTCTGGATTCAGACAATGGTGTGTTGTCCCAGAACACCGTATCTGGCCTATTTCTACTTCACGTCTACCCCTTTGGCTAGGAAAATGAGGGACACAGCTCACATCAATAACTTGGATTCTGAAGACCAAGGACAAGCAGAAGAAACTGACCTTTTGCCTCAGAGGCGGCTGGATGTTTGTGTGTCTCTCTTCAATGTGGAATTGGCTCACTGAACCACTCAAGAGTTGTTTTTTAAAAATGTTCTGCTCACTCCTCATTTGCGGGTCAGATGCTTTGGATAATCCAGTGGAATTCTCTCTGCTTCACTGCTGGTTGCTGCCAGACACAGAGTGCTAAATCCTGTCAGTCGGTGACTTGAAATGATGATGTGTGAAACAGTGCTGTGATTTGGACATCCTGCACTCATTTGCACGGACTCCTTTGCCAGTTAACCACAGTAGTGAAATGGGGCAGCCTGGGGCAGCTTCCACAGCCCTTGCCTTATCTTTCCTCAGTGTCCCCACCCTCCCCCATGGCAGTATGTAGCTCCCTTGGAATTCTGTTTCATTCAATATTATTCCCTTCCCAGGCATCATAGAGCAATTTCTTTAACAGAGTGCAACATGCCAGAGACAGAGAAATAGCATTTGTGTGCAGAATGGAGAAGCAGGAAGCAAAACACTCTTGTTGCTGGTTCCCATCTCCCTGTCTTTGCCCTTCCTTCTTTCCCTAGATTGCATGGCTGCCTCCTTCTCATCTGGTGCGTTCTCAGTTCAAATGGTACCTTCTCAAAGATGAGCCTGGCACAGCCGTCTCATGTGGTCCCACCCTCTGTCACTGTGTATCACACCACCCTGCCTGATTTCTGTCATTGCTCTGCTCACTTCCTAAAAGTATTTCTTTCTTTGTTACTTTTTATTGCCTGTCTCCCCAACCACCACTGCCACACATACACACTAGAATGTAAGTACCATGAAAATAGGAATTTTTATCTGTCTTATCCCTTGCTGTTTCCCCAGAATCTAGCACTGTCCCTGGCATACCTTTGACACTTAGTATATTGACTAAATAAGTAGCTAAGAATGTAGCAATTAAGACCTTCTTTTTTTTTTTTTTTTTTTTGAGATGGAGTCTCGCTCTGTCGCCCAGGCTGGAGTGCAGTGGCCGGATCTCAGCTCACTGCAAGCTCCACCTCCCGGGTTTACGCCATTCTCCTGCCTCAGCCTCCCGAGTAGCTGGGACTATAGGCACCTGCCACCTTGCCCGGCTAGTTTTTTGTATTTTTTAGTAGAGACGGGGTTTCATCATGTTAGCCAGGATGGTCTCGATCTCCTGACCTCGTGATCCGCCCGTCTCGGCCTCCCAAAGTGCTGGGATTACAAGCTTGAGCCACGGCGCCCGGCCAGCAATTAAGAACTTCTAAAGCAAATATCCATGGTTACTATCAGGAAATAGTAAAGGCACACAGAGAGTTTGAGGAATGGAATAGGAAGACATGATTTCTCATACTAATTTTAATAATGGTCTTAATTACAAATTGAATATGTTAAGTCAAAGATCACAATATTGAGTCGCTCTTCATTTCTTCTGACTCAGACTAAACTGCCCCTTATTGAGTAGGTTAGGTCAGGGTCAAGCACTACAAACTTCCTGGCCAAACTGGCATAATTGATGCCACAAAGGATGCCCACTTCCAGATTTCCATTGGACGGTGCCTGGCTTTGCTTTCCTTAGGGCAGGTGCCAGAAGAAACTGGCACAATTTAAAGCAGTTTAAAGCCCAGCCTGGGTATCTTCATCTAGCCTTTATTATATTCTTGCCTGCCTTCAGTTCCCAAAAAGACTGCATTCCTGTCTGCAGCTCCAGAGCCCTGCAGCCCCTTCAGTCATAAAGGCCATGGAGGTGGGTTAGCCCTGATCTGCCCAGCGTGAGACAGTATGACCAAGAGAACACATCTTTTTTTTTTTTTTTTTTTGAGACAGAGGCTCTCTCTGTCACCCAGGCTGGAGTGCAGTGACGCGATCTCAGCTCACTGCAAACTCCACCTCCCAGGTTCATGACATTCTCCTGCCTCAGCCTCCTGAGTAGCTGGGACTACAGGCACCCACCACCATGCCCGGCAAATTTTTTTGTATTTTTTTAGTAGAGACGGGGGTTTCACCATGTTAGCAGGATGGTCTCGATCTCCTGACCTCGTGATCCGCCCACCTCGACCTGAGAACACATCTTTTAGTCTGGCAGACACATGCACTCTTCTCCTCAAGAGTCCTTCACCCAAACGAGAATTTTTAGCTTCTCAGAAGTTATCCTTTGTCTTGTTGCAGCAAGATCTGTGCCTAGTGTCAAGAGAGAGATATTAAAGATTAAAGAGCCTCCACCAGGAAAGGGAATGGTTTTGCCTGAATCTCTTAATTTGTTTTTTCCCCCTACAAGTGCATTCATGTTGCTGGGCTCCCTGGCTTACTCCCCGGTGGTTTGCAGTCGTTTTCATCATGACTTTGTGGTTGCATTGATAATCAGAATGAGTTTCCACTGCTGTAGAGGATGCTTCCATGCTCCATTGCTTTCTCTCTTATGTTGCTAATGACTCTCCTGTTGGTTTCAGCCCTTAGCCAAGCCCACCCCACTCCACACCCAACTCCTTCCCTGTCTTTTATTGATAGCTATGTTGACTTTGCATGCCTCGGTTAGTTCAGTTTTCTGAGCACCTGCAGAGAATTAACCATCTCTGCTTGCTGCTGCGGATCACCTAGGCCTTTGATCTGTTTGATTTCTGTACTTTAAAATGTTGAAGGACTCTCTAACTCCACCAAAGTACATAAATGGTGCTAGAGTCCCTGTAGCCTGACCTCTTCCAGACTAGCTCTGCTTAGGGACCAGAAGATTTTCATGTAAATACAAATGTAGATACCATTTATTAAATGTTTTCTATGTACCATTTTACTGTTCTAAGCACTTAACGTGAATATTTCATTTGATTTTTGCTTGTAGAGCTAAAAGGCTATATACATGAACTGGACTGTTATTTCTCTAACCTCATCTCTTCTTCCTTTCCCCCTTATTCTTTTGGCTCCTGCCACGCTGGTTTCCATGATGTTCCTCTTACGCAATAGGCACACTCCCTCCTTAAGACTGTAATGGATATTACCTCTGCCTGGAATGCTCTTCCCTCAGATGTCTGTGTCAGTTACTCCTTAACCCCTTCATATCTTTGCTTAGGTGTTACTTTCTCCATGTAACCTACCTAGACCACTCTACATAAAATTGAACCACCAGTACCACCCTCATATTCCCTATCTGACTTGCTGTATTCTCTTTTTTTCCATTATACTTATCACTGAATCTCTTAATTTGCCTCGCTTAACTTTCTGTATAGCTTATTTGTTTGTTTGTTTGTTTGTTTGTTTGTTTATTGAGACTGAGTCTTGCTCTGTCGCCCAGGCTGGAGTGCAGTGGCGTGATCTCAACTCACTGCAGCCTCTGCCTCCTGGGTTCAAGCAATTCTCCTGCCTCAGCCTCCTGAGTAGCTGGGATTACAGGCATGCACCACCACACCCGGCTAATTTTTGTGTTTTTAGTAGAGACAGGGTTTCACCATGTTGGCCAGGCTGGTCTCAAACTCTTGACCTCAAGTGATCTGCTTGCCTTGGCCTCCCAAAGTGCCGGGATTACAGGCATGAGCCACTGCGCCCAGCCTATTTGTTTATTTTCTTTATCATTCATTATCTGTCTTCCCCACTGTAAGATAAGCTCCATGAAGGCAAAGAGCTTGTCTATTTGTTCTCTAATGTATCCTAAGCACCTAAAAAATAACATCTGACACATAATAGATGCTATATAATATCTATTAAGTGAATGAACTTTGTCCCTTAAAAACCCATGAGGTAGGTTCTTCTGTTATCCCCATTTTATTTGTTTGTTTATTTATTATTGTTTTTATTATATTTTAATGTAATAAAACTATAATATAATAGGGTACACGTGCACAGCGTGCAGGGTTGATCATAGGTATACATGTGCCATGTTGGTTTGCTGCACCCATCAGCTCATCATTTACATTAGGTATTTCTCCTAATGCTATCCCTCCCTCAGTCCCCCACCCCCAACAGGCCTTGGTGTGTGATGTTCCCCACCCTGTGTCCAAGTGATCTCATTGTTCAGTTCCCACCTATGAGTGAGAATATGCAGTGTTTGGTTTTCTGTCCTTGTGACAGTTTTCTGAGAATGATGGTTTCCAGCTTTATGCATGTCCCTGCAAAGGACCTGAACTCATCCTTTTTTATGACTGCATAGTATTCCATGGTGTGTATGTGCCACATTTTCTTAATCCAGTCTATCATTGATGGACATTTGGGTTGGTTCCAAGTCTCTGCTATTGTGAATAGTGCCACAATAAACATACGTGTGCATGTGTCTTTATAGTAGAATGATTTATAATCCTTTGGGTATATACCCAGTAATTGGATTGCTGGGTCAAATTGTAATACTAGTTCTGGGTCCTTGAGGAATCACCACACTGTCTTCCACAATGGCTGAGCCAATTTATACTCCCACCAACAGTGTAAAAGCATTCCTGTTTCTCCACATCCTCTCCATGTTTCCTGACTGTTTAATGATTGCCATTCTAACTGGCGTGAGATAGTATCATTGTGGTTTTGATTTGCATTTCTCTGATGACCAGTGATGATGAGCATTTTTTCATGTGTCTGTTGGCTGCATAGATGTCTTCTTTTGAGAAGTGTCTGTTCATATCCTTTGCCCACTTTTTGATGGGGTTTTTTTGTTTTGTTTTTTGTTTGTTTTTTGTTTTTTCTTGTAAATTTATTTGAGTTCTTTGTAGAATTTGGATGTTAGCCCTTTGTCAGATGGGTAAATTGCAAAAATTTTCTCCCATTCTGTAGGTTGCCTGTTCACTCTGATGGTAGTTTCTTTTGCCATGCAGCAGCTCTTTAGTTTAATTAGATCCCATTTGTCTATTTTGGCTTTTGTTGCCATTGCTTTTGGTGTTTTAGTCATGAAGTCCTTGCCCATGCCTATGTCCTGAATGGTATTGCCTAGGTTTTCTTCTAGGGTTTTTATGGTTTTAGGTCTAACATTTAAGTCTTTAATCCATCTTGAATTAATTTTTGTATAAGGTGTAAGGAAGGGATCCAGTTTCAGCTTTCTACATATGGCTAGCCAGTTTTCCCAGCACCATTTATTAAATAGAGAATCCTTTTCCCATTTCTTGTTTGTGTCAGGTTTGTAAAGATCAGATCGTTGTAGATGTGTGGCATTATTTCTGAGGCTTCTGTTCTGTTCCATTGGTCTATGTATCTGTTTTGGTACCAGTACCATGCTGTTTTGGTTATTGCAGCCTTGTAGTATACTTTGAAGTCAGGTAGTGTGAAGCCTCCACCTTTGTTCTTTTCACTTAGGATTGTCTTGGCAATGCGGGCTCTTTTTTGGTTCCATATGAACTTTAAAGTAGTTTTTTTCCAGTTCTGTGAAGAAAGTCATTGGTAGCTTGATGTGGATGGCATTGAATCTATAAATTACTTTGGGCAGTGTGGCCATTTTCTATCCCTGAGCATGGAATATTCTTCCATTTGCTTGTGTCCTCTTTTATTTCGTTGAGCAGTGCTTTATAGTTCTCCTTGAAGAGGTCCTTCGGCCGGGCACGGTGGCTCAAGCCTGTAATCCCAGCACTTTGGGAGGCCGAGACGGGCGGATCACGAGGTCAGGAGATCAAGACCATCCTGGCTAACATGGTGAAATGCCATCTCTACTAAAAATACAAAAATCTAGCCGAGCAAGGTGGCAGGCGCCTGTAGTCCCAGCTACTCGGGAGGCTGAGGCAGGAGAATGGCGTAAACCCAGGAGGGAGGCAGAGCTTGCAGTGAGCTGAGATCCGGCCACTGCACTCCAGCCTGGGTAACAGCGCGAGACTCCGTCTCAAAAAAAAAAAAAAAAAAAAAAAGAAGAAGAGGTCCTTCACATCCCTTTTAAGTTGGATTCCTAGGTATTTTATTCTCTTTGTAGCAATTGTGAATGGAAGTTCAACCATGATTTGGCTCTCTGTTTGTCTGTTAATGGTGTATAGGAATGCTTGTGATTTTTGCACATTGATTTTGTATCCTCAGACTTCACTGAAGTTGCTGATCAGCTTAAGGAGATTTTGGGCTGAGACGATGGGGTTTTCTTTTCTTTTTTTTTTTTTTTTTTTTGTTGAGATGGAGTCTCGCTCTGTCGCCCAGGCTGCAGTGCAGTGGCCGGATCTCAGCTCACTGCAAGCTCCGCCTCCCGGGTTTACACCATTCTCCTGCCTCAGCCTCCCGAGTAGCTGGGACTACAGGCGCCCACCACCTCACCTGGCTAGTTTTTTGTATTTTTTTTTTTAGTAGAGACGGGGTTTCACTGTGTTAGCCAGGATGGTCTCGATCTCCTGACCTCGTGATCTGCCCGTCTCAGCCTCCCAAAGTGCTGGGATTACAGGCTTGAGCCACCATGCCCGGGGGACGATGGGGTTTTCTAAGTATACAATCATGTCATCTGCAAACAGGGACAATTTGACTTCCTCATTTCCTAATTGAATACCCTTTATTTCTTTCACTTGCCTGATTGCCCCGGCCAGAACTTCCAACACTATGTTGAATAGGAGTGGTGAGAGAGAGCATCCTTGTCTTGTGCTGGTTTTCAAAGGCAATGCTTCCAGCTTTTGCCCATTCAGTATGATATTGGCTGTGGGTTTGTCATAAATAGCTCTTACTATTTTGAGATATGTTCCATCAATACCGAATTTATTAAGAGTTTTTAGCATGAAGGGCTGCTGAGTTTTGTTGAAGGCCTTTTCTGCATCTATTGAGATAATCGTGGTTTTTGTCTTTGGTTCTGTTTATATGCTGGATTACGTTTATTGATTTGCATATGTTGAACCAGCCTTGCATCCCAGGGATGAAGCCAATTTGATCATGGTAGATAAGCTTTTTAATGTGCTGCTGGATTCAGTTTGCCAGTATTTTACTGAGGATTTTTGCATCGATGTTCATCAGGGATATTGGTCTAAAATTCTCTTTTTTTGTTGTGTCTCTGCCAGGCTTTGGTATCAGGATGATGTTGGCTTCATAAAATGAGTTAGGGAGGATTCCCTCTTTTTCTATTGACTGGAATAGTTTCAGAAGGAATGGTACCAGCTCCTCTTTGTACCTCTGGTAGAATTTGTCTGTGAATCCGTCTGGTCATGGACTTTTTTTGGTTGGTAGGCTATTAATTATTGCCTCAATTTCAGAGCCTGCTATTGGTCTATTCAGGGATTCAGCTTCTTCCTGGCTTAGTCTTGGGAGAGTGTATGTGTCCAGGAATTTATCCATTTCTTCTAGATTTTCTAGTTTATTTGCATAGAGGTGTTTATAATATTATCTGATGGTAGTTTGTATTTCTGTGGGATCGGTGGTGATATCCCCTTTATCATTTTTTATTGCATCTATTTGATTCTTCTCTCTTTTCTTCTTTGTTAATCTTGCTAGCAGTCTATCAATTTTGTTGATCTTTTCAAAAAATCAGCTCCTGGATTCATTGATTTTTTGAAGGGTTTTTTGTGTCTCTATCTCTTTCAGTTCTGCTCTGATCTTAGTTATTTCTTGCCTTCTACTAGCTGTTGACTGTGTTTGCTCTTGCTTCTCTAGTTCTTTTAATTGTGATGTTAGGGTGTCGATTTTAGATCTTTCCTGCTTTCTCTTGTGGGCATTTAGTGCTATAAATTTCCCTCTACACACTGCTTTAAATGTGTCCCAGATATTCTGGTACCTTGTGTCTTTGTTCACATTGATTTTAAAGAACATCTTTATTTCTGCCTTCATTTCGTTATTTACCCAGTACTCATTCAGGAGCAAGTTGTTTAGTTTCCATGTAGTTGTGCAGTTTTGAGTGAGTTTCTTAATCCTGAGTTCTAATTTGATTGCACTGTGATCTGAGAGACAGTTTGTTGTGATTTCTGTTCTTTTACATTTGCTGAGGAGTGCTTTACTTCCAATTATGTGGTCAATTGTAAAATAAGTGCGATGTGGTGCTGAGAAGAATGTATATTCTGTTGATTTGGGGTGGAGAGTTCTGTAGATGACTGTTAGGTCTGCTTGTTGCAGATCTGAGTTCAGGTCCTTGATATCCTTGTTAACCTTCTGTCTCATATTGACAGTGGAGTCTCCCATTATTAAAAGTCTCCCATTATTATTGTGTGGGAGTCTAAGTCTCTTTGTAGGTCTCTAAGGACTTGCTTTATGAATCTGGGTGCTCCTGTATTGGGTGCAGTTAACTATCTTAGGATAGTTAGCTCTTCTTGTTGAATTGATCCCTTTACCATTATGTAATGGCCTTCTTTGTCTCTTTTGATCTTTGTTGCTTTAAAGTCTGTTTTATCAGAGACTAGGATTACAACCCCTGCTTTTTTTTTTTTTTTTTTTTTTTTTTTTGAGATAGAGTCTCACTCTGTCACCCAGGCTGGAGTGCAGTGGTGTGATCTCGGCTCACTGCAAGTTCTGCCTCCCGGGTTCACGCCTTTCTCCTGCCTCAGCCTCCCGAGTAGCTGGGACTACAGACACCTGCCACCACGCCCAGCTAATTTTTTTTGTATTTTTAGTAGAGACGGGGTTTCACCATCTCTATGGTTAGCCAGGATGGTCCATCTCCTGACCTCGTGATCCACCCACCTTGGCCTCCCAAAGTGCTAGGATTATAGGTGTGAGCCACCGCGCCCGGCCTGCGTGGTAGATCTTTCTCCATCCCTTTATTTTGAGCCTATGTGCATCTCTGCACGTGAGATGGGTCTCCTGAATACGCTACACTGATGGGTCTTGACTTTTTATCCAGTTTGCCAGTCTGTGTCTTTTAATTGGTGCATTTAGCCCATTTACATTTAAGGTTAATATTTTTATGTGTGAATTTGATCCTGTCATTATGATGTTCGCTGGTTATTTTGCCCGTTACTTGATGTAGTTTCTTCATAGCATCAATGGTCTTTACAATTGGCATGTTTTTGCAGTGGCTGGTACCAGTTGTTTCTTTCATGTTTAGTGCTTCCTTCAGGAGCTCTTGTAGGGCAGGCCTGGTGGTGACAAAATCTCTCAGCATTTGCTTGTCTGTAAAGGATTTTATTTCTCCTTCACTTATGAAGCTAAGTTTGGCTGGATATGAAATTCTGGTTGAAAATTCTTTTCTTTAAGAATGTTGAATATTGGCTCCCACTCTCTTCTGGCTTGTAGGATTTCTGCCGAGAGATCTGCTGTTAGTTTGATGGGCTTCCCTTTGTGGGTAACTCAACCTTTCTCTCTGGCTGCCCTTAACACTTTTTCCTTCATTTCAACCTTGGTGAATCTGACAATTATGTGTCTTGGGGTTGCTATTCCAAGGAGTATCTTTGTGGTGTTCTCTGTATTTCCTGAATTTGAATGTTGGCCTGCCTTGCTAGGTTGGGGAAGTTCTCCTGGATAATATCCTGAAGAGGCTTTTCCAACTTGGTTCCATTCTCCCCATCACTTTCAGGTACACCAATCAAATGCAGATTTGGTCTTTTCACATAGTCCCATATTTCTCGGAGGCTTTGTTCGTTTCTTTTTAGTCTTTTTTCTCTAACCTTGTCTTCTTGCTGTATTTCATTAATTTGATCTTCAATCACTGATACCCTTTCTTCCACTTGATTGAATCAGCTATTGAAGCTTGTGCATGCGTCACGAAGTTCTTGTGCCATGGTTTTCAGCTCCATCAGGTCATTTAAGGTCTTCTCTACACTGTTCATTCCAGTTAACCATTCGTCTAATCTTTTTTCAAGGTTTTTAGCTTTCTTCCGATGGGTTCAAACATTCTCCTTTAGCTCGGAGAAGTTTGTTATTACCAGCCTTCTGAAGCCTACTTCTGTCAACTCATCAAAGTCATTCTCCATCCAGCTTTGTTCCATTGCTGGTGAGGAGCTGCAATACTTTGGAGGAGAAGAGGTGCTCTGATTTTTAGAATTTTCAGCTTTTCTGCTCTGGTTTCTCCCCATCTTTGTGGTTTTATCTACCTTTGGTCTTTGATGTTGGTGACCTACAAATGGGGTTTTGGTGTGGATATCCTTTTTGTTGATGTTGATGTTATTCCTTTCTGTTTGTTAGTTTTCCTTCTCTAACAGTCAGGTTCCTCAGCTGCAGGTCTGTTGGAGTTTGCTGGAGGTTCACTCTAGACCCTGTTTGCCTGGGTATCACCAGCAGAGGCTGCAGAGCAGCAAATATTACTGCCTGATCCTTCCTCTGGAAGCTTCGTCCCAGAGAACGGCCACCTATATGAAGTTGCTGTTGGCCCCTACTGGGAGGTGTTTCCCAGTTAGGCTTCACGGGGATCAGGGACCCACTTGAGGAGGGAGTCTGTCCGTTCTCAGAGCTCAAACGCCGTGCTGGGAGAACCACTACTCTCTTCAGAGCTGTCAGACAGGGACACTTAAGTCTGCAGAAGCTGCCTTTTGTTCAGCTATGCTCTGCCCACAGAGGTGGAGTCTAGAGGCAGTAGGTCTAGACCTACTAGTAGCTGCAGTGGGCTCCATCCAGTTTGAGCTTCCCAGCCACTTTGTTTACCTACTCAAGCCTCACCAATGGTGGATGCCCCTCCCCCAGCCAGGCTGCCACCTGAGACTGCTGCGCTAGCAGTGAGCAAGGCTCTGTGGGTGTGGGACCCGCCAAGCTTGGCACAGGAGAGAATCACCTTGTCTGCCGGTTGCTAAGACCTTGGGAAAAGTGCCGTATTTGGGCGGAGAGTGTCCCGTTTTTCCAGGTAGTCTGTCATTGGCTTCCCTTGGCTAGGAAAGGGAATTCCCCCAACCCCTTGTGCTTCCCAGGTGAGGCAATGCCCCATCCTGCTTCAGCTCACCCTCCGTGGGCTGCACCCACTTTTCAACCAGTTCCAATGAGATGAACCAGGTACCTCAGTTGGAAATGCAGAAATCACCCGTCTTCTGCGCAGATCACGCTGGGAGCTGCAGACCAGAGTTGTTCCTATTCGGCCATCTTGTAACACCCTCCACTTATTTTGTATTTTATTTATTTTATTTTTTTGAGATGGAGTTTCATTCTTGTTGCCCAGGCTAGAGTGTAATGGTGCGACCTCGGCTCACTACAGCCTCCACCTCCCAGGTTCAAGTGATTCTCCTGCCTCAGCCTCCCAAGTAGCTGGGAGTACAGGCATGCACCACCACACCTGGCTAGTTTTGTATTTTTAATAGAGACGGGGGTTTCTCCATGTTGGTCAGGCTGGTCTCGAACTCCCAACCTCAGGTGATCTGCCCACCTTGGTCTCCCAAAGTGCTGAGATTACAGACATGAGCCACCATGCCCAGCCTTATCTCCATTTTAATGATGATGGAATTGAAGCTCAAAAAATTTAAGTGACTCACTTGCCCCAGGTAATTTGTCTAGTAACTAGTAGAGCTGAGATATGAACTCAGGAACCCAGGATTGACTAACTTCAAAAAATGTGCTTTCAACCATGAGGACAATCCTAAGAGTCACCTGATCTATTTAATTAAATGTAGATTCTCACTCTCTTGACCCCAGGGATTCTGATTTCGCTTCTGTGGGTTTGGGGCAGGTGATTCATGATCATATGTTGAGATGCATTGAGATAGACTACATTGCTTTTAGGGTTTCACATCTGTATAGGGAGGCATAGGGATAAAATTCATTGAACATTTTTTTTTTTTTTTTTTTTTGAGATGGAGTCTCGCTCTGTCGCCCAGGCTGGGGTGCAGTGGCGCAATCTCCACTCACTGCAAGCTCCGCCTCCCGGGTTTACGCCATTCTCCTGCCTCAGCCTCCCGAGTAGCTGGGACTACAGGCACCCACCACCTCGCCCGGCTAGTTTTTTGTATTTTTTTTTTTTAGTAGAGATGGGGTTTCACTGTGTTAGCCAGGATGGTCTCAATCTCCTGACCTCGTGATCCACCCATCTTGGCCTCCCAAAGTGCTGGGATCATTGAACATTTTTTAACTGCATACTGTGTGCCAGTTCCCATGGTATGTACAAGCAAGTGAGATGGAGTCCCTACCCTCAAGAGTTGGTCTAATGGGATCTTCGAACCCTGCCTTGACTCTGTCAGACTACCTCACTTGAGCAAGCCACTTACTCTTTAAGCCTTAGTTTCTCTATCTGTAAAATGGAGATAGTCAATTATTTACTTCAGAGCAAAAGGCCTGATCTATGATCCTGTGATTCCCAAGGCTCTTTTAAGTTGTGAAGTCACAGAGTGGAGTAACTTCCAATGCTGAGAACAATAATGGGATGGTGATGGGTCAAATAGACAAATAAATCAATAATTCAACCACCAATAAATAGTGGAGTCTGTAAAAGCATGTGCTTTGGAATCTGGCAGATCCATGATTCAAAGCTCGAATGTGCTTGCCTCTTGCTAGTTATGTAACTGGGCAAATTACTTCACCGTCCTGTGTCTGCAAGTAAAGTGAGGACAGTACTTAACCCTATAGGACTGCTGCGAGACACTCAATGAGAATAATGATGCACAGCACTCAGTACAGCAGCTTAAAAACAGGTAGCACCATGAGGCACTACAGAAGCAGTGATCAATAAATGGTTTAGAGACAGTAAACATCCAAAGATGCAGAAGAGTTTTACAGTTTTACAGCCTACTATTTTAAAGTTTAAATTTGGGTACCACATTTTTTGTTGTTTTTAATATAACTTACATGGAAATCTTTAAAATGTATATGATATGTATACAGTGGCCTTCCCTGCCATCTTATATAATTTAACTCCTCTAGGCATCTAAGCATCATCTTTGTCATCATAAATTATTTTACTCTGCTGGAAAACATTATTGCCTTCAGGGCCCACTGAAATATGCCCTAAATGCATCCAGATTATATTTTAAATATCTTTTTCTGCCTCTCTGTTAGGTCATGTAGTTGATGCCTAATTACAGTTCTTTTTCCTCTCCCTGTTTACCCTGTCTAATCTGTATTGGGCTTAGAAATTAGTGGCCAACCCTGTTAAAACTGTAAGTATAATCAGTATGTCTTGGAAGCCTGTAAGTTAGCCATACAAGCTTTTGTATGTGGACTTCATGAAATCCTCTTGCCTACTTGGAGACTTACTGACATTCAGATATTTGACATTGCCTGTTAGTTAAGTTTTAAATTGACTAGATATTACTGTGTAGGGTACAGATACCTGAAAAAAAATCCCATTATTCTCAGCTTTGGAAGTTGATCCAACCTGTGACTTCACAACTTAAAAGAACCTTGGGAATCATGGTCTCATAGGTCTGGCCTTTTACCGTCAAGTAAATAGCAATCGATTATTATCTCTTTTTTACAGATAAATTGAGTCCTAAGAGTAAGTAGCTTGTTTAAGTGAGGTAGTCTGGCAGAGTCAAGGCAGGGTTCCAAGTCTCCCAAGCCTGCCCTTCTGCTCTGCCATGCTGTTCCCAGGAGGAAACAATCATCTTAGGCTGTGGAAAGGAAGGAAAACTATCAATAAATATGGTTAAAGATTAGAAAAATGGCCCAGCACGATGGTTTATGCCTATAATCCCAACACTTTAGGAGGATCGCATGAGCCCAGGTTTTGAAAACAGCCTGCGCAACATAGTAAACACAGTGACATCCCTACCAAAAAAAAAAAATTGCTGAGCATAGTGATGTGTGCTTATAGTCTCAGCTACTCTGGAGGCTGAGGCAGAAGGATCACTTCAGCCCAGGAATTCAAGGGTACAGTAAGCTATGATCACACCACTGCACTCCAGCCTGACAACAGAGCAAGACCATGTCTAAAAAAAATATATATATATATATATATATATATATATATATGAAAAATGAAATCTATGGAGGATATTGTAACTATTCAGTTCTATGCCCTTATTTTGATAGATGTTTTTCCTGTCACTCCTGCCCTCATTTCAAGGGGTTTATAACCTTATTATGCCATCAATGAGCCTGAACATCTCTATAAGGGAGGACCGAGGGTCATTATAATAAAATCCAAAAACATAGAAAGAATTATAAAAGATGATGATCTTTTCATCATGGACAAAATAAGGTGTAGTAAAGGAACTAAATGGCATTCAGGTGACTTGGAAGGGGAGAAAGAGCCACTGAGAACGAGGGACATGGAAACAGGTTTCTGAAGGAAGGTACACACTTGACCATCTCTGTGGATGGTTTCCCGCCTGCCGGCCTGCCTTCCTTCCACAGCTTTGTTGAGATGCAATTGACATACCATAAATCAAAATGGCTTTTTAAAAAATAAATGTTAAATAAATCTTTTTTTTTTAGATAGAGTCTTGCTCTGCCACCCAGGCTGGAGTGCAGTGGTGAGATCTCGGCTCACTGCAACCTCCGCCTACCAGGTTCAAGCAGTTCTTCCTCAGCCTCCCGAATAGCTGGGATTACAAGTGTGCACCATCATGCCTGTCTAATTTTTGTATTTTTAGTGGAAACATGGTTTTGCCATGTCGGCCAGGCTGGTCTCGAACTCCTGACCTCAAGTGATCCACCAGCTTCGGCCTCCCAAAGTGCTGGGATTAAAGGCATGAGCCACTGCACCCAGCCAAAAAATAAATCTTATTCTTCTGATTGCAAGAAAGCACACATCACCCACAGTCCCCAAACACAGAGGTAACTACTATTGTTAACTGTTGATGTATTCCATTATTTTCCCTATGCAAATTTTTCTTTTTTTTTATTTTAAAGCAAAAATGGAACCATACTCTAAATAACAATTTTTATTTTGCTCTTTCCTATTAATATCATGAGGTCATGTACTTTATTTTCATCTTAAACTCATTTCATCAAGGCCGGGCGCGGTGGCTCAAGCCTGTAATCCCAGCACTTTGGGAGGCCGAGACGGGCGGATCACGAGGTCAGGAGATCGAGACCATCCTGGCTAACCCCGTGAAACCCCGTCTCTACTAAAAAATACAAAAAACTAGCCGGGCGAGGTGGCGGGTGCCTGCAGTCCCAGCTACTCGGGAGGCTGAGGCAGGAGAATGGCGTAAACCCGGGAGGCGGAGCTTGCAGTGAGCTGAGATCCGGCCACTGCACTCCAGCCTGGGTGACAGAGCGAGACTCTGTCTCCAAAAAAAAAAAAAAAAAAAAAAACTCATTTCATCAGATGAATTAAATCTTTATTGTAAAGCTTCCAAAGAGAAATTTCTCATCTGGGTTGAAAATTCAGACGCCAACACTGGCCAGGCAGGTAATGTAAGAAGCATAGGTGTTTTTGGTGGTAAACTGGCAAAGGCATCCTCTTACCCAGCTCCAGCTGATTGTGGTCGTGCTGGAATGCTGGCCCATCATTGCCAGATCTTCTGATTTTTTCTAAAAAAGAGAGCTATCTGAAATCTAGATTGTGTTGTAAGAAATACCTTAATGTTTTGCCTCGAAATTTAAAAAGTTCACTTCAAGTCAAACAAAACCTGCCTGCCAGCTACATTCTCTGTCCCAGACAGTGAGTGCTAAGAGCTTCACAAGCATTATCTCATGTATTCTTCACAGCAGTCTTGCTCCTCTAATGGTTATTTATCAGGAACCCACAATGAATAAAAGTCAAAATTCTTGCTCTCTTGGAGCTTCTGTTGGGGAGACAGTTACTGCTCTGGAGAAAAAATAAAGCAGGAAAACAAGATAGGTGGCAGAGGGAGAGTTCACAGCATTCCCACTCTGCTAGGAAGTTATGTGCTAGATGGTCAGATTATGGCTGGGCGCGGAGGCTCATGCCCATAATCCCAACACTTTGAGAGGCTGAGGCAGGTGGATCACCTGAGGTCAGGAGTTCGAGACTAGCCTGGCCAACGTGGTGAAATCCCACCTCTACTAAAAATACAAAAATAAGCTGGCACGGTGGTTTGAACCCAGGAGGTGGACGTTGCAGTGAGCCGAGATCATGCCATTGCACTTCAGCCTGAGTGACAAGAGTGAGACTCCATCTCAAAAAAAACAACAAACAAAAACAAATTATGCACTACCCAGTCTTTGGGCTACTTCCTCAACCACAGGGAATGACAATGAAAGAATCCTAGAATGTTAGACCCAGAAGCAACCGTCACAATTATTGAGATTAAAAGGTTTGTACATTTTCAAATAGTTCTTAATGGTCTTTTTTTTCTTGAGACGGAGCCTCATTCTGTCACCCAGGCTGGTGTGTAGTGGTGTAATCTCGGCTCACTGCAACCTCCGCCTCCTAGGTTCAAGCAATTCTTCTGCCTCAGCCTCCTGAGTAGCTGGGATTACAGGCATGTGCCACCACGCCCAGCTAATTTTTGTATTTTTAGTAGAGATGGGGTTTCACCATGTTGGTCAGGCTGGTCTCGAACTCCTGACCTCATGATCTGCCTGCCTCAGCCTCCCAAAGTGCTGAGGCATAAGCCACCGCACCCGGCTTTAATGGTCTTACTTTATAAAAATCCTTTGATGTCTTCTCATTGCTCATACTTTTGTTTATTTTCTTAATTTTAAAAATAGGTTATACATGAAAATGACAAAATTCAAAAGGATATACAATCTTATATACTTTAAAATATATTTTACTTAATCTAATCAGCCTTGATCATTTATTTACATGTGAGGCATGACAGGAATAAATTGAGGCACAGAGTTAGTACCCAATGGAAGGCCACCCATTGATGGGGAGACCAAACCCCAGTGAGTAAAACCAGACTTTGTCTTTCAGAATTCTTGTGCATAAAAGAAGTTGGGGCTGGGTACGGTGGTTCACGCCTGTAATCCCAGCACTTTGGGAGGCCGAGGTGGGCAGATCACAAGGTTAGGAGATGGAGACGGTGAAACCCCATCTCCACTAAAAAAAAATACAAAAAATTAGCCAGGCGAGGTGGCAGGTGCCTGTAGTCCCAGCTACTCGGGAGGCTGAGGGAGGAGAATGGTGTGAACCCAGGAGGTGGAGCTTGCAGTGAGCCGAGATTGCGCCACTGCACTCTAGCCTGGGCCACAAAGGAAAACCCCATCTAAAAAAAAAAAAAAAAAAACAAACAAAAACAAAAAAGAAGTTGGGTGGATTCACCCTGATGCCACTGGATATTTTTCATTTTTTTCTTTATTTTTTGTATGCCTGCCAGTCCCAGTGAAAGATAAGGATCAGGGTTCAGAAAGCCTAACTATTGTGTCATTTCCCAGGATGGAGAGCACTATCATTTGGTTCATATTTTTATTAAAATAAGATGAGTGATTCACTCACATTACAGGCAAAGTATCCTTTACCAGGAAACCATACTTTGAAAAACAAAGCTGATGGCTTTAAGAAACAGTAACTGCTAACATCAATTTCCTTTCCCATCAAGTCCCAAAAGAGTCAGACACTCTTCTTTCTCTAGCTGCCTCATTCTCTTCCCGATACGTATCCATATAATTATAGATAGGGTACATTACATATGCCCACAAAAGACAAAACAGCAGGAAAGACAAAGGTGGATTCATCTGAAGAGATGTGTGTGTTTATCTATATCCAGTCTTCTTTCTGGTTCTTGCTGTTTCTGTTCCTTACGTCTGTTTTTTCAGTTGATAGGTAGCCGTAAATCCATCATCATTGGTGGGAGCTAGCGGATTCTGACGAGAAAACAGGCTGTGGTCTTCATAAGCACGCCTACATGCTGGCCACTGCCCTCCCCTGCTCGCACACCCATCAAGAACCAGAGAACTTAGATTGTTGCTTTTTTATTTTTAGTCTGTCTTGGTTCCACTCACCCTCAGTGAGTAAGTAACCCCGTTAGCCACTGCTTCTGTTTATATTTATTTAGAAAAGAAGGAAAATGCATTTTAAGAAAATCAAATGCATAATCTGTTCCACTTCTTATTTATTCTGTGGCTGCTTTGGACAGTGGAAAGCTCAGAGGAAGTATAATAACTTTTATTATTTCTTGTTTTCTGTGGCTTTCTCTCAAGTTCTCATCAGACAGTTTTGCTAATAACATAAAATTTCATCCTAACGATAAGCCTGATTTTAAATTGCAAAGAAAAAGGTAGTAGGGCCAGGAGCAGTGGCTCATGCCTGTAACCCCAGCACTTTGGGAGGCCAAGGCTGGCAAATCACTTGAGGTCAGGAGTTCAAGACCAGCCTGGCCAACATGGTGAAAACCCATCTCTACAAAAAATATAAAAATTAGCCAGGCATGGTGGCACATTCCTGTAATCCCAGCTACATGGGAAGCTGAGGCACGAGAATTGCTTGAACCCACGAGGCAGAGGTTGTAGTGAGCTGAGATTAAACTGCTGCAGCCATCCTGGGTGACAGAGCAAGATTCTGTCTCAAAAAAAAAAAAAAAAAAAAAAAGTGGGAAGTATTTTTTATATATGTAAATTAAATATACTTTTCCTCCTCTGTGTCTAGTCCTGTTAAAATTGAAGATACAGGCTTATAATGGCTTTAACTATTTATTAATTTTGTTGTCTCTTCTCTATTTTCTTATAGGCATCAGTAGCAAGTCACTTAAAATAGAAAGGGCCTGTCAGTTTGGGGGGAAGCAAGGAAGTTACGAGCCAGATAGAGTACATCTGACCCTGGAGCCACCCTATGACAAAAGGTGATAGAAAGAGATGGAATAGCTAGTGGGAGATTTAAATGTTCACAATAATAATCACTGGCCAGGTGCGATAGCTCACACCTATAATCCCAGTGCTTTGGGAGGCCAAGGCAGAAGGATCATTTGAGGGCAGGAGTTCCAGAGCAGCCTGGGCAACATATCGAGACTCTGTCTCTAGAAAAAATAAAAATGAAAAAATTAGCCAGGCATGATGGTGCACGCCTGTAGTCTAACTACATCCCACCTAGGCTAAGGTAGGAAGAGCGTTTGAACCCAAGGAGTTCCAGGCTGCAGTGAGCTATGATCATGCCACTGCACTCCAGCCTGGGTGACAGAGTGAGACCCTATCTCTAAAAAAATTAAAATAATGGCCAGCATGGTAGCTTACGCCTGTAATCCCGGCACTTTGGGAGGCTGAGGCAGGTGGATTGCTTGAGGTCAGGAGTTTGAGACCAGCCTGAGCAACATGGCAAAACTTTGTCTCTACAAAATGTACAAAAATTAGCCAGGCATCGTGGCATGTGACTGTGGTCACAACTATTTGGGGAGCTGAGGTGGGAGGATTGCTTGAGCCCAGGAAGTGGAGGTTGCAGCAAGCCCACGTGACGTCACTGCACTCCAGCCTGGGCAACAGAGCAAGACCCTATCTCAAAAAAAGAAAAAAAAAAAGAATAAAATTAAAGAATACACAAAATAATAATAGCAGTTGCAGCTAACATTTACTGGGTTCTCACTGTGGGAATTCACTGTGCCAGGTGTTTTTCATCCATAGACGAAGGAAAAGCAGGCTGAGTTCCCAGAGACTTACAGCAAAAAGAAAAGGACATCATAGGGAGCCAGCCTGTGTAGCCTTTGAATGAGAAAGGCCAGCCTTTGAATGAGAAGGCTTGATCTGATCCAGGAACTACCACTTATGCGGCAATTTTGTCCTTTGCTGAGCCTCATTTTCCATGTCTATAAAAATGGGAATTAGGCCTGGCGTGGTGGCTCAAGCCTGTAATCCCAGCACTTTGGGAGGCCGAGACGGGTGGATCACAAGGTCAGGAGATCGAGACCATCCTGGCTAACACGGTGAAACCCCGTCTCTACTAAAAAAAAAAAATACAAAAAATTAGCCAGGCGAGGTGGTGGGCGCCTGTAGTCCCAGCTACTCGGGAGGCTGAGGCAGGAGAATGGCATGAACCCGGGAGGCGGAGCTTGCAGTGAGCTGAGATCCTGCCACTGCACTCCAGCCTGGGCGACAGAGCGAGACTGCGTCTCAAAAAAAAAAAAAAAAAAAAAAGGGGATTTAATACCATTTTCTTTTCCCTGCCCCATGGAATTCTTATGGGGATCAAAAGTGATAATGCATATAAAAATGGTTTGCATAATTCTACCATGTCTGCAAATATGATGAGCCATCAGCACTATTAAAAGTGAGGCGACAGAGGATTGGCAGTGCACTGAGAGTCCGGGAAAGTGGCGCACCTGCCTTCAGGCAGGAACTCTGTTATCCGTTCATCAATAAAGAACAAAGGCATGATAAAATAATCAAGAGATAAGAAATAAGATCGTTTCAGCCACCCGCTGGCTGGAGCTGAAGGAGAACTCTGATAAATTGTGCCTTTTGTTACACAGGTGCCATCCCACCTGTGTCTGTGTGCCTTAAATGAAGGAAAGTAATAAGAGCAGGTACTGTTGATTAGATGCTTATCTGTGCCATGTACCAGCAGCTTAATTTACCATCTCTTCCTTTTAAAAAAAATGATTTTTTAATCTTCTCAAGAATTCCTGATTAGCATTATCATTATTCATACCATTATTACTATATTCACTCTCATTTCTAATTGGCTTGCCCAATGTCACATGGCTAGTTAGCAGAAGAAACAAGATTTGGACCCAGATCGGCTGATTCAGGAGCCTTGATTTTTTTTTTTTTTTTTTTTTTGAGATAGAGTCTTGCTGTGTCATGTTGCCCAGACTGGAGTGCAGTGGTGTGATCTTGGTGTACTGCAACCTCCACCTTCCAGGTTCAAGTAGTTCTCCTGCTTCAGCCTCCTAAGTAGCTGGGATTACAGGCACGCACCACCAGGCCCAGCTAATTTTTGTATTTTTAGTATAGATGAGGTTTCACCATGTTGGCCAGGCTGGTCTCAAACTCCTGACCAAGTGATCTGCCCGCCTCTGGCTCCCAAAGTGCTGGGATTACAGGCGTGAGCCACTGTGCCCATCCTGAGCCTGTACTCTTAACCATTGCACTATGCAAGGCCTACTTAGGTGTTAGGGCCTAACTGCCTAACTGCCCTTTGTAGAGCTCTAGAGTTTTAAGGTAGCACCTCAGGCCTTCTTTCCTCAACTTCTTGTCTGGGTGAGAGCTGTTGAAGAGAAAGTTGGCTAAAAAAGGTTTTGTTTTTATAGATATTAAATATTAAGATTCCTTACAAGATTTTCATTTGTTATTTCTTTGAGACAGGGTCTCAGTCACCCAGGCTGGGGTGCAGTGGTGCAGGCTGCTCACTGCAGCCTAAACCTCCTGGGTTCAAGCCATCCTCCCACCTCAGTCTCTCGAGTAGCTGGGACTACAGGCGTGTGCCACCATGCACAGCTAATTTTTTCATTTTTATTTTTTATGGAAATGAGGTCTCACTATGTTGCCCAGGCTGGTCTTGAACTCCTGGGCTCAAGCAATTCTCCCGTCTTGGCCTCCCAAAGTGCTGGGATTACAAGCATGAGCCACTGCACCAGACCTAGATTTCTATTTTTTAAAATGTATATATATTAAAACATTTTTTTCAGTCCGGGTGCAGTGGCTCACAACATCCTTATTTTACAGGTGAGAAAACTGAGGCCTGGAAAAGTTGTGCCCAGATAGGTATAATCCTTTGCCGAAGTCAGACCAAGTTCTTTTCTCTATCATGATGTGTCTCTATAGTAGGCTTTTCCCCCCTAAAACAACATAAAAACCTTCATTCTGGCCTTAAACCCGCCCCCCTCCACCCCCCGCAGAAAGAAATGTAAAATTCTGCCTCTTTTTCAAAGGTTGCGTGAGGTATATCACCACTGGGAGGGCGAGATGTTTTCTCTTGCCTTTACTCACCATTAGGAGGGATTAAGGTTTAATCTCCAGTTTAGCTCTTGTGCCTGTTTAACCATTTCTGTTCAATTAAGAACAGGAATGGGTTTCAGGAGTTTGTAACAAGACCTGCTTCTTGGAGAATTATACCTTGGCCCTAAGGTGTCCGTTTCAAAGGGCCCACCCTGTCCTCCTGTTTCCAGACAAAAATGGGAGGTGGTAACACCTGGTAGAGCTGCATGAGCACGTGAGTGGTGGTGCAAATTCTAGGCTGGAGTCACTTCTTTGATGGGCTGCCGGAGCCTTTGGGCGCTTATGGTGCCAAGATCCTGCTCTACATTTTGGCGTCCAAAACTGCCTTCCATTTCCTCAATAATGGGTAGGAAACTGTGTCCATGCCAGAGTAGCTAGCCCTGTTGCTATTAGAGAGGCTTTTTTTTACTCCTGGCACTGGTGCTTCCTTCCACAGTGACATACGGCTGCCCACCCTGTCCATGTGCAGCCTGTGTTTCACGTCCTCAAACTTTGTTTTTTTTTTTTTTGGTTTTTTGTTTTTGTTTTTGTTTGTTTGTTTGTTTTGAGACGGAGTCTGGCTCTGTAGCCCAGGCTGGAGTGCAGTGGCCAGATCTCAGCTCACTGCAAGTTCCGCCTCCCGGGTTTACGCCATTCTCCTGTCTCAGCCTCCCGAGTAGCTGAGACTACAGACGCCCGCCACCTTGCCCGGCTAGTTTTTTGTATTTTTTAGTAGAGACGGGGTTTCACCGTGTTAGCCAGGATGGTCTCGATCTCCTGACGATCCGCCCGTCTCGGCCTCCCAAAGTGCTGGGATTACAGGCTTGAGCCACCGCGCCCGGCCACGTCCTCAAACTTTCTAAGACAGGACCTCCCCCAGAACAAAGCCTTGCCTTGGTCCTCCAATCGCTAATGGCCCCATCATGATGAACACATCCCCAAGGGTTCGACACAGTACAGGGGATTCTTATCAGATCAGGCCTGTGGTTTAAGCCACCAGTGGTGGCTCAGGATGGCCATGGGTCTCCTAAAACCTGAGCAGATTGCCATGGTATGTCCTACATGACCCTGGGAAGAATGTTGAGATCCTGGTTAGAAATGCCCGAATTTCTTTAAATCTTTACCTGCTGTATATAAACAGTTCCTGGAGAGTTGTTTTTGTTCATTTTAAACATTGCCATAAAATTGTTACTGTGTCTGATTTAACACTTTGCCTAGAACAAAGATACAGCCAAATAGAAATAGACTAAATACATTTCTAGCTTGGTGTTTGGCTTAGTCATAATAAAATATAAAACTAAAGGGGCAGCCGGGTGCGGTGGCTCACACCTGTGATCCTAGCACTTTGGGAGGCCAAGGCGGGCGGATCACGAGGTCAAGAGATTGAGACCATCCTGGCCAACATGGTGAACCTCCGTCTCCACTAAAAGTACAAAAAATTAGCTGGGCATGGTGGCAGGCGCCTGTAGTCTCAGGTACTTGAGAGCCTGAGGCAGGAGACTTGCTTGAACCCGGGAGGCGGAGTTTACAGTGAGCCGCGATAGTGCTACTGCACTCCAGCCTGGCGACAGAGCAAGACTCCGTCTCAAAAAAAAAAAAACCTAAAGGGGCTTTCTGCCGCCATTGGAACACACTGAAGATGCTCTGGGGAGTAATGAGCTGGCAAAGGATAGTGTTCATAATGGCCCAAATACTTTACCCCACAGGTATCATTCGAGGCCATTGCTTCTCATTCCTTTTGTAAGGTCATTTCCCATTCAGTCAACTAATTATCATCTCCCTCCATTTGTAATATAAAACAACAGTGCTGCCAGAGGAGATAAAATTGAATATCACAGCCTTCTCTTCTTCTGGGTCTTTGCTTGACAGGAACATGGTCCTAGTAGGGTAGCAATCTTTCTGTGACTTGTGATACCAACTGCTACATGAGGAGTGAAGCCATCAGATGTCTTGCCTCCTTCTTCCCTTCCCCCACACCGTCCCTCACTCCCTTCCCCCTCCTCACAGAGTAGCACTGAGAAGTATTTACTCAGCTGTGGCCTGGTAACAAAGCCTTGGTGCCCTAGGGATTGGAAGGGGTGGTGTGGTCATGCCCCGAACTATCCATGTCCTTCCGAGCATCTCTTGGCAGAGCAACCTGGCTGAGGATGAGTGTCATTTAGAGTGAGCCTTCACAACCCCTGCATAAAAGAACATAAAAACAATTGCAGCTGAAAATTGGAGAGTCCACACATGGGCTGTGGTATTCTCTGGCCTCTGTGGTAGTCCTATTGAGATCATGCAGCCAACCAACTAGAGGCTGTTCAGTCCTCTGGGATTCCCATGGCTTATAGCATTTCATTATCTTCAGCTCTTGTCCAGCACTAGCTCACTCAATCAACATGCAGGCACTCACACAAATGAATTTAGACTGAGTCCCATTTCATCCCCCATGCATTTAGAGCTAAAAGTCTTTGACTTCAGGCTTTAGGGAAGGCTTTCTCTGAAGGAATGAATATATGGCCCCAGTTCCTTCCATCTGGCACTCCTCCATGGGTCTTCTTTAGTGACCCTGGCAAAGGTACCATTTCCCAGGAAGAGGAGAGGTATCCGATCTACAACTACCTTCCACCACAGTTCTGAGCAAATGTGGGTACACATGGTGGTCTGCAAGGAGGATGTAGAAATGACTAAGCTGCTCCCACAGAGCTTCAGAAGCAGGACTTGCCACAGCAAGAATTCAGTCCAGATGTCAAAAAGACATCCTTTTCCTACAAGTGAGAATGAGTTAGCCCTTGAATATATTGGGAATCAATAATTTCTGACTAGATTCATTTTCTTGGCTAAAGTAAATTCATCTAACACTCTCTAGGATTAGAGTGGATATGACCAACAGAAGAATATTTTGAGTCAGAGCGCTGCTTATCTTGAAAGCAGTAGTATTCATGCTAGAATTGTAACAGCAATAAAGTGAATTTCTGCAAAGTGAACCCTAGGCTTCCTTTGGTTTTCACAGAAAAATCAGTGACACGGCCTGGTGCAGTGACTCATGCCTGTAATCCCAGCACTTTGGGAGGCTGAGGCGGGTGGACCACCTAAGTTCAGGAGTTCGAGACCAGCCTGGCCAACATGCTGAAACCTCTCCTCTACTAAAAATATAAAGATTAGCCTGACGTGGTGGTGCGTGTCTGTAATCCCAGCTACTTGGGAGTCTGAGGCAGGAGAATCGCTTGAACCTGGGAGACGGAGGTTGCCATGAGCCGAGATTGTGCCACTGCACTCCAGCCTGGGCAACAGAGTGAGACTCTGCTGGAAAAAAAAGGAAAATCGGTGATACATTCTTATGAAAAGAAATATTCAAGCTGATTGAAGTGAGCACTTGGTGCAAAGGCCAATAAGCCCATGAAGTGTAGTACACCGGCCATGGTTTATCATGTTTACTGAGAATTATAGTGCCTAGCATGTAGGGGGTTTTCCTTTTTTCACACTTCACAACTACTGGCTTCTCCTCATACACCTGTAAGTTTGCAGAAATGCCTCCTGTGCCTGGAGACCTCCCATCTCTGTGTTCACACAGTGACCAGAACTTTATCCCTATGAATTTTTATTTGGGTCACTATGTGAGGCATGTTTTTATGTATTCATTCCTTCAACGGATGTATACTGCAATGCACCAGGCATTGTGCTAATTGCTTTAGCTAAGTTCAAAGATTCCTTAATTTCAGGACTTCAAGTTTTAATCAGTTAATAATTATAAAATAATGCTACCACTTATTAAGTACTTTGCTAACTATTTTCAGAAAAGTATATATATTACCTCTTTTGATCTTTTACAATTCCATTAGGTAGGTACTGTAATTATTACACTTTTAAGACAAGGAAACCAAGGTTCAGGGAAGTTGTACAGCTTGTCTAAGTCATGCTGGTGGCAAGTAGTAGAGCCAGGTTTTGCAGCCAGGTCATCTGATTGCAAAGTCAGAGTTTGGCACTAATATAGCTGCCCTGCCCAACTACCCTGCGCTGTTTAAAGTGGCCTGTCTGAAGGGTATCTGTATGTTTAACTTAGATGTAAAGTCTGTTAGTCATCTAGTGTGAATAATCCTATCATCAGAAGTCCTTCACAAACCAGCTGGATCCCACCTGCTAGGGTGGAACTTGCAGGACCTTCAGAGCCTGTGCTAGGCCTAGGTCTGAATCTCAGCCCTCTTCCTAGCTGTTTCCTTGAGAAAATGATTACACCTCACTGAGCCCTAGTTTCTTTATTTCTAAAATAATAATAGCAAGTACTAACAGATGGCCCTTATGATGGGTCAGACACTGTTCTAAGCACTTTACATTAACTCACAACAACTCTGCAGTGTTCATACTGTCATTTCATAAATGGGGAAAGTGAAGCATGGAGAGCTTAAAGGTCAAGTAACTTGAAGTCAGTGGCAAAGCTAGGATTTGGACCCGAACAATCTAACTCCCAAGTCCATGCTATTAACCATAATGCTATGCTGTGCTGCCTCTGGAGAAGATAGGATCAACGGCGTAAAACACCTCTGGTCTGGAGCCAGCCACACAATTGGTGAGACTAGTGCAAGGCTTAGAAGAAGAAAATTTGGCAGTCTGACCACCCATGAAAGGAGACACACAAATTTGTGGAGAGTGTTCTGATTTTGATCTTACACCAAAACCTTATTATGTCTTTGCCTTTGAACTTGCAGGACCTACTGGCTGACACTCTTCTAATTGTGGGGAGATTTCTAGAGAAAGTGTCTATTGATACACAATACTTAACTTCCCTGCACCTGCCAGGTAGAAGAGTGGCGGGCATGAGATGAGGATGGGGATGAGAGACCACGGTGTGGCCACCAGCACAGGTGTCCCCCAGCCCATGTCCTCTGGCCTAACTGAGGCTGCTGTGCTGGGGCCTCAGTCTTCGCTGTTAACAGTAATTAGAACCTTTAAGACTCGGTTTCTTACGTGGAAAATGTCAATTCACTTGAATTGTCTCCTTGATCCAGTTCATCTGGAGCTATTTAGTTCCTGCAGTTAGTTTGGAGGAGAAAACAAGCTCTTAAGCCTCACACATTATAGCTGATAAGATCAAGGTGCTGACAATGTTAGCTGAGTGGGCTTTGGAGCCAGACTGCCTGGGTTTGAATTCCAGTTCTACCTCTTAAGTGTGCACAATCTGAGTTTTTGTTTCTGTGAAATGAGGGTAATAGTAGTGAAGATTAGTGAGGTAACATATGTAAACCCCTTAGATCAGTGCCTCCCCAAGAGGAAGTGCTCGATAAATGTTAACTGTATTATTGTTAAGCCCCTCCTGCCATCAGCTTCCCTTCTCTCCCTTCGAGCCTGAGATCTTGCTCAGGGAAGACAGGTCCCCTTCCTCTCCCCTATCCTGGACCCTCCTCTCCTTGCTCACCAGCTTATTTCATCCCTCTAAGCTTTCTCATCCTCATCTGTGAAGTGGTACTGAGAATAATGGAGTCTACTTCATAAGGTAGTATGCTGTGAAGGCTAAGTGAGTTAATTTTTTAAAATTTTTTATTTTTTTGGGCGGGGGGATGGAGTCTTGCTCTGTTGCCCAGGTTGGAGTGCAGTGATGTGACCTCAGCTCACTGCAACCTCTGCCTCCTAGGTTCGAGTGATTCTCCTGCCTCCCGAGTAGCTGGATTACAGGCACCTGCCACCATACTGGGATAATTTTTGTATTTTTAGTAGAGATGGGGTTTTGCCACGTTGGCCAGGCTGGTCTCAAACTTCTGACCTCAGGTGATCCACCTGCCTCGGCCTCCCAAAGTGCTGGGATTACAGGCATGAGCCACTGCACCTGGCCTAAGTGAGTTAATTCAAGAGCTGAGCACAGATCTCCATGACTACTCACTCTCTTTACAGTTATTGCTGGAGCACAAAGGGCTGCGAGAGGGCCTTTGAGATCTTGGACAGTTCTAAGATCTGAAGGACCCAAAATAGACAGGAGCATTAGGGTGAACTGGTGCCCAAATGCAGGCCACAGAAGCTAGGGGGACTGCTAGCTTGTTCATCATAATGGGAAGCCTGGAACAGAGCAGGCACATGGGAATAGGAAGTGAGTGGCCACTGCAGGAGAGTGTTCAAAACGGATTTGGCTCAGGCAACCCAACAGAGAACTTTCAAGGCAGAACACTTTTAGGTGTTTAAATGTCCAAACTCAGCAACACCCAGACTCATGCCTGTAATCCCAGCACTTTGGGAGGCTGAGGTAGGAAGTTTGTGACTAGCCTGGGTGACAGCACAAGACCCCGTCTCTATAAAATTTTTTAAATGAGTAGGGCTTGGTGGCATATGCTTGTAGTCCCAGCTACTTGGGAGGCTGAGGCGGGAGGATCGCTTGAGCTCAGGAGTTCAAGACTGCAGTGAGCTATGCCACTGTACTCCAGCCTGGGTAACAGAGTGAGGCCCCCCATCTCAAAATTAATTAATTAATTAATTAAAATTTAAAATGAAAAAAAACCTCAGCAACAAATACCTTCCTCCTCTCTTCTCCTTGCCTCCAGAATTTAAAAAACAGAACCAAAACAAACTCCCACTGTTTGATGTTACTAAGTTCTAGACATTCTGCTAAGCACTTTATAGACATCATCTGTCTTACAATTGACTTTAACCCTGAAAAGTGTTGGTATCACTTGCATTTTACAGATGAGAAACTGAGACTTACAGATGTTAAGCAATTTGCCCAAGATTACATACCTGGTGAATCGCAGAGCCAAAATTTGAATCCTAGCCTATGGAGCAGAAAGGGAACAAGCTCTCATATGCTTATCAGTATTCTGATTTTGAAACAAGTCTTACCACTCATAGTTCTCTCAATACCCACTGTACAACAGCTGAGGAGTGTCTCGAAGTAGCAGAAATCATCTGCCCTTGATATTATTTGGTCACTACTTCAGTAGAATTAGAACTCCTCTCTCCACATCCCCAACACAGAGTCTGCGTGGAAGAATAATAATAACAATAATATAACTACTCTCTCCACAATTAAAAGTTGTTTATTTGCTTACATTTTCATTAATCTCTTTATCTGACTACTGTCCTCACTTAACATTTAGAAGAGTCAAGTTCCAGAAGTGGTGAGCAGGATGTATTCTGTTTTTCATATTTTTAAGAGCTTTTGTTGTATTAGAGAAGCACACAGTGATTTTTGTAAATCATTCTTCTGTCCTCAGAAGCAAGTATTTGAAGTATATGAGTTAGAATAATATCAAAAACCTGAAGAGGGCCTAGGGTCTAGAAACCAGGAAGCTAATGTTGATTCCTAGCATTGTCTTTCTTAATCAAGTAACTCTCTCTCTCTCTCTCTCTCTCTCTCTCATTTTTTCACTTTCCTTCATTCTGTTATCTTCCCAAGGATATTTTGTAGGTAATTTGGGGGATAAATGTAAGTTCCTATGAAACACTCTGACTCTCCCTAAGAATGCTATCAGATATATCCGCCAAAGTTTAGCCTAGAAAAGCACTGATGATTCAAAGATAGAACTTTCCTTTATTTACTCCCTGCCCTGCCAGAAATCACTCTTCTCTTCTCTCTAGATGGGGAGTTCTGGAGTGAGAATAAAGTGGGAACACATTAGATTCAGTGGCTTTTCTCCCTTCCCTTCACCTTTTTCCTCACCCCAAGCCTGAGACCACGAGTGGCGATGACTCCCTCCCTTGAAGAACAAGACCTCCTGCCAGGCTGTGCCCGAGGTCAGGCGAGTGGGAAGAGGAGAGTGCCACAAAACCATCTTGATCCTTTGACCTATATTGACGCTGAGTCTGTTCCTTTGGTGTTTCTGACTTTGGCAGTGTGGTTAGTCAAACTCTCTGTCCCCACCTTGAATTGAGCTTTGATGAAAAAGTACTAGGAACCCAGGCCTTTCCCTGGAGATTTGGGGTTTTTGTCTTGGAAAAGCATCAACCGAACTAACAGGGGCAGAAGATCTGGATTCCTGTGGCTTGGGCTAACTTAGATCCAAAGAAACCAAGTGCCTATGATCATCATCTTCATTCCCCAAATGTAGCCATGCCCTCTGGATTCCCTCCTCTCACTCATCCTCCTCCCAGTTAGGCAGGCTTCAGGGTGGATTGCTCTCACTTTAGCATCACCGGGCCCTTCCATATTCGAAATGCTTTGTTATATGATAATACTTGCACATTCTTACTCCTTGGCTGATCTAAAATCTTTTGCCTTCAGTACATGCAGCAACAAAATAACTTAAGCATCAGTGTATTTCTTCTCCCTTGGAATCCTATAAATCTCTCTGAGATTCGCCTCTCTAGGTTCTCTGCTGGACCACAGAGCCTCATCCTGGCTCACCTCTCCCAAAGCACTGCTTCTGTATATCAGGAATCATTTGGTTACCTTGACTGTATATCTTGGACCTTTGTCTTGGCTTCCTATAATAGGATGACCAGATTTGTGTTCAGGCATTCAAAAGAAGCCAGCCTGCTGCAGTACTGGATGACAGAGTAATGAGGTCTGTGGGTTTCTATGCTATACTCTTCTCCTCCATACACAGCAAGACTGTTTGCCTTAGTACTGCTTCCAGATACTCTGTGGATGGTCTTTGGGCATGTGGTGGGAAATGTTACCATGCCAGAGAATTTCAGCAGATTTAACTGACTTTGAAATGACTTGTTCTTCCAGATTTTTATATACAGGGAAACCCAAAGAAGGCTGATGAAGGTGCCTCTCTTGTTTGCTCTCTTCACTCGACCAACTTTCATGCCAGTGAAGCTCCTTTGGCCAAAATGTTGTAACTGGATGCTTCCCACCCAGGAAAAGCTTTGTAGAAATATTGATCTTAAAAATCTCACACCTGGAGGTTAGAGACTAGCATACCCTTAACACTGACTTGCTTTTAAAAGAGCAGCTCTACCAAGACCAGGTCTGAAACTCATGAAATGAACAAAAAGAGGGCAGTGACTTGAAATGCAGAGACCTAATGTGTTCCTCTCCATTTCCACTTCAGATTTGCTGACCATGAAAGAATATCACTGTTTGCTGCAATTACTGTGTCCTGATTTCCCGCTGGAGCTCACTCAGAAAGCAGCCAGGTACGTCTCCTGGATTCTTGAAACCAACTCAGCTCTCTGTGGGCCACTGCTTCCTAGAGAAACCTGAAGTGTATACAAATGAAAAAAAGGAGCATTTAGGGAAGAAACTGGCAGTGGGAGAGGGGTCTATTTGGGATGTGCCCCAAAACATAATAGATTCTGCATTTCCAAAGGGAAGCGAAATGATCCTTTGTGGTTTCTGTGGGGAGCCTCAGGGTCTGAAGATAGAGTTGGAGGGTAGCGAGATGAAGAAGAAGAAAAAGCCCAAACTCCTCCAATCCCCCCTCACACACACGCACACCCTAGAGGATATTCTGAGAAAAGAGGGACTGCATTTTTGTGTTTTCATGCTACTGTAAAGATACTACCCAAGACTGTGTAATTTATAGAGAAAAGAGATTTAATTGACTCACAGTTCCGCGTGGCCTCAGGAAACTTACAATCATGGCAGAAGGCAAAGGGGAAGCAAGGACCTTTTCCACATGGTGGCCAGAGAGAGAAGCACAGGCAGGGGAAATGCCAGACACTTATAAAACCATCAAGTGTCTTGAGAACTCACTCACTATCACAAGAACAGCATGGGGGAAACTGCCCATGTGATCCAATCACCTCCCACCAGGTGTCCCTCTCAACACCTGGGGATTACAATTCGGGTTGAGATTCAGGTGGGAACACAAAGCCTAACCATATCAGGGGGCAAGGGTTGGCAGTGACTTGTGATGAAGAGGGTTGAGGTTGGGGACCGGAAGCGCATAAAGGTGATAAAGCCCCAGTTGAAGGAAAGGCACATTATATTATTTATGCCAGAAGAAGCTTTTCAAGATCAGTCCAGAACCAAGACTTGGCAGAAATAGTTAGAAGCCCCTAATTTCTCTGTTGGGTTTCACCATCATTGACAATTTTTAACCACATGAGGTATATTGGACTATGCCTCAGTTAACTTTTACTTACTTAACTCAAAACCTGAGCTAGGCCAGGCACGGTGGCTCACACCTGTAATCCCAGCACTTTGGGAGCCCAAGGCAGGCAGATCACCTGAAGCCAGGTATTCAAGACCAGCCTGACCTACATGTTGAAACTCCATCTCTACTAAAAATACAAAAAAATAGCCAGAAATGGTTGCGCTTGCCTGTAGTGCCAGCTATTCGGGAGGTAGAGGCAAGAGAATCACTTGAACCTGGGAGGCGGAGGTTGCAGTGAGCAGAGATCGCGCCATTGTACTCCAGCCTGTGCGACAGAGCAAGATTCCATCTCCAAAAAAAAAAAAAAAAACCCTGAGCTAGGGTTGCAAATGGAGGTGTAGCAAAAATCATGTTTATTGAAGAATGCCTTACCTTCCCTAAATCATATTGAATGCATTTACCTTCACTGTTCTATTTAAATTTGTTTACCTTAACTATCTCACCTAATCCTTGTAAAAACTTTTACTTCCCTTTAAAATGATACTTTGTGGTTTCTGTGGGGAGCCTCCGGCTCTGAAGACAGAGTTGGAGGGTGGTAAGAGGATTAGGTAAACAACAACAACAAAACACACACACAAATACACACCCACACTCCCACACGTACCCCTAGAGGATATTCTGAGAAAAGAGGGGGCAAGGGTTGGCAGTGACTTGTGATGAAGAGGGTTGCAGTTGGAAACCAGAAGGGCGTGAAAGCAGCGGGCACAGTAGCTCATGCCTGTAATCCCACTACTTTGAGAGGCCAAGGTGGATGGATCACCTGAGGTCAGGAGTTCGAGACCAACCTGACCAACATGGTGAAACCCCGTCTCTGTTAAAAATACAAAAATGAGCCTGGCGTGGTGGTGGGCACCTGTAATCCCAGCTGCTTGGGAGGCTGAGGCAGGAGAATCACCTGAACTTGGGAGGCAGAGTTCAAGTGAGAGGTTGCAGTGAGCCGAGATTGTGCCACTGCACTCCAGCATGGGGGAAGAGTGAGACTGGGTCTGAAAAAAAAAAAGGCGTGAAAGTGATGAAGCCCAGTTGAGGGAAGGGTACTGTTACTGCTCACTTCACTGAAGTGGGAACTGAGGCTCAGACAGGGTGACAATGTTGTGCGAATATACTGATAGTTTGTAAGTAGCAGTGGCGGGACTAGAACTGCAGTCAGCCTGAATCCAGAGATGGGGGATCAGGAGCACAAGGAGATTCAGAGTCTCCTCATGCTCCCACTTCCCTGTGTCATGGCATCATTTCTGCTTTGTGGTTTGACCCACTGAAAACAAAGCTGCACTGGCTGCACTGCACCAAGAATCACCTCACTCCTTTTGAAATGTGCCAGCCAACTCCTCTGCTGACTTGGAAGAAGGGAGCTCCATTGCTCCCAGTGACAGACGCCAGCCTCAAGGTGGGGCAGGCTGTTTTGCAGCTCACAGCTCATGACCTAGTTTTGCTGGTCACGTGCGAAACCTGTTTAGTGATCACACACTCAAAATTGTGTAGGTTTTTTCTCCCTCATTATTCAGTGGATACTTTTCTTTCCTGATGGCAACTGGCCACTGGTAAAAGCTGCAGTTCAGGTTTTATAATTTTAATTTATCTGCTATCCAAAGGAGATTTGGATATTTTTTTCTTCACTGAAAAAAAAAAAAGTATGGGAGATTATCTCTTGTAATTTAAAAGCAGCCAAGTGGAGTTAGCTTTAAATTTCCATGATCGTTCCCTTTTGGGCAGAAATCATTTTATTTTAAAAAATTTTTTTGTTTGTTTGTTTTCTTTGAGACAGAATCTCACTCTGTCGCCCAGGCTGGAGTGCAGTGGTGCAATCTCGACTGACTGCAACCTCCACCCCGCCTCTCCCTGGGTTCAAGTGATTCTCCTGCCTCAGCCTCCTGAGTAGCTGGAATCATAGGTGTGCACACCATGCCCGGCTAATTTTGTTGTTGTTGTTGTTGTTGTATTTTTAGTAGAGATGGGGTTTCACCACGTTGCCCAGGCTGGTCTCAAACTCCTGACCTCAAATGATCTGCCCACCTAGGCCTCCTAAAGTGCTGGGATTACAGGCATGAGCCACCGCAGTCAGCCTGGGCTCAGATCGTTTTAAGGAAGATTCAGCCCCAAAATCTGGGGGGATAAACTCAGCATCCTTCAAGACTGAACTTAAGGCCGGGCATGGTGGCTCACACCTGTAATCCCAGCACTTTGGGAGGCTGAGACAGATGGAACACGAGGTCAGATTGAGATCATCCTGGCTAACATGGTGAAACCTCGTCTCTACTAAAAAAAAAAAAAAAAAAAAGAAAGAAAAAATTAGCCGGGCGTGGTGGTGGGTGCCTGTAGTCCCAGCTACTCGGGAGGCTGAGGCAGGAGAATAGTGTGAACCTGGGAGGCGGAGCTTGCAGTGAGCTGAGATTGCTCTACTGCACTCCAGCCTGGGCCACAGAGCACTTCAGCCTGGGTGACACAGTGAGACTCTGTCTTAAAAAAATATAAAAATAAAAAATACTGAAGTTAAGAATGAAGGTATGACAATAATTAGAGAATTTCTAAATAAAGAAAAGGAACCATAAGTGTGAGTGTGTATGTCCCAAGAAGCAAGTAGGATCCATAGTAATCTTGTTTGCTGCTTAATCACTATCACTTAACATAGTACCTAGATATATGCCAGACACTCCATAAATGCCTGCTGAATGAATCAGTATATGAGTGAATGTGTGAGTGAATGTTCCTTGTCTGGCATTTTACATGATTCTAATAGTCCATGATTCTAAGTAACTCTAAGAACAAGAGTCAACAACTATATCCTATATTTATTTGTTCATTTGTTTATTCATCAAATATTTCTTTTTAACAGCTTTTTGGGATACAATTCACATACCATACACTTCACCCATTTAAAGTGTAAAATTCAATGGCTTTTAATGTATTTCCAGAGTTGTGCATCCATTACCATGGTCTATTTTAGAATGTTTTCATTACCCTAAAAAGAAATCCTATACCCCTTAGCCATTACTCTTCGGTCCCCACTCTGCCATCTTCCCCAACCCTGGGCAACCCCTAATCTACTTTCTGTCTCTATAGCTTTATCCACTGGGCATTTCAAATAAGTAGAATTGAGACCAGGCACAGTGGCTCACACCTGTAATCCCAGCACTTGGGGAAGCCAAGTGGGGAGAATTGCTTGAGCTCAGGAGTTCCAGACCAGCCTAGGCGACATGGTGAAACCCCATCTCTACCAAAAATATAAAAAACTTAGCCACGCGTGGTAGCATGTGTCTGTGGTCCCAATTACTTGGGAGGCTGAGGTGGGAGAATTGCTTGAGCCTGCGGGGCAGAGGTTGTAGTAAGCTGAGATCACACCACTGCACTCCAGCCTGGGCAACAGAGTGAGACTCTGTCTTTAAAAAAAAAAAAAAATCAAATAAGTAGAATTGTATATGTGGTCTTGGCCAGATATAGTGGCTCATGCCTGTAATCCCAGCACTTTGGGAGACTGAAGCAGGTGGATCATTTGAGGTTAGGAGTTCAAAACCAGCCTGGCCAACATGGTGAAACCCTGTCTCTACTAAAAATAAAAAAATTAGCTGGGCATGGTGGTGCACGTCTATAATCCCAGTTACTCGGGAGGCTCAGGCAGGAGAATTGCTTGAACCCAGGAGGCGGAGGTTGCAATGAGCCGAGATCATGCTGCTGCACTCCAGCCTGGGTAACAGAGCGAGACTGTGTCTCCAAAAGAAAAAGAAAAAAAAAATGGCCAGGCACAGTGGCTTATGCCTATAATCCCAGCATGTTGGGAGGCCAAGGCGGGTGGATCACAAGGTCAAGAGATGGAGACCATCCTGGCCAACATGGTGAAACCCCATCTCTACTAAAAATACAAAAACTAGCTGGGCATGGTGGCATGCGCCAGTAGTTCCAGCTACTTGGGAGCCTGAGAGAGGAGAATCGCTTGAACCCAGGAGGCGGAGGTTGCAGTGAGCCAAGATCGCACCACTGCACTCCAGGCTGGTGACAGAGTGAGACTCTGTCTCGGGGAAAAAATAAATAAAAAAATTTTGTGACTAGTTTCATGTTTTAGGTTGGCGTAAAAGTAATTGAGGTTTTGCCATTATTTTCTTTTTTTTTTTTTTTTTTTTTTTTTTTTGCGGGGGGGGGGTCGTTTTACTCTGTCGCCCAGGCTGGAGTGCAGTGGCCAGATCTCAGCTCACTGCAAGCTCCGCCTCCTGGGTTTACGCCATTCTCCTGCCTCAGCCTCCCGAGTAGCTGGGACTACAGGCGCCCGCCACCTCGCCCGGCTAGTTTTTTGTATTTTTAGTAGAGACGGGGTTCCACCGTGTTAGCCAGGATGGTCTTGATCTCGTGACCTCGTGATCCGCCCGTCTCGGCCTCCCAAAGTGCTGGGATTACAGGCTTGAGCCACCGCGCCCGGCCTGCCATTATTTTCAATGGCAAAGACTGCAGGTACTTTTGCACCAACCTAATAGCACAGTGTTTTCATGGTTCATCCATCTTGCTGTATGTGTCAGTACTTCATTTCGCCAAATGTTTCTTGAGTGCTGATTTTGTGCCGGGAGCTATTCTGCAAATGAGGATACAGTCATGAATAAGATATAGTTCCTGCCCCTCAAAGAACTTGATTTAGAAGGCGACTGCTTAGGTACTGGTTACTGGCTGCCACCACTCTGTGATATATGACCTTGGTTTTGATCAATCACTCCAAAATACTGACCTCTTTTCCCTTTCCTGTGATGTGAGGGAGCTTATGAGAGTGAACCTTCGATATGCATCTTAGCCCCCCACAGCCACAGCTTTGCATTTGCCCCAGCTCTCTCCTCAGACCCTTCCAAACAATTGGATAACATGAAAGCACCACAAGATGTGAGTGTAGGTGGTAGAATCCTGTAAGAACCAAAAATTCTCCATACCAAGGTAGAATTATACAGTTATTGATACTAAGGGGCTTCTGGAATGGTATTCCTCTATTTGTGGCTGGAAACTTACCCACTCCTCACCTAGAGGCCTGCTGTTTGACAGAAACCTCAGACCTTTCTGTTTGAGCAGGAGGAAGCATCGTAGCCAGTCCATGTCAATAGCAGTGTGAGGGAATTATGGGAATGGCAGTAACAACAGAAGGGCCAAGGTTACCCACATGGCACTGGCTGCAGTTAGAGATGAATTCAGAATTAGGGTAAGTTTGTTTTCTCCCCGAGTATGAGCATCAAGCTTCTGTGTCAACCTCATCTCCTCAATGCCATGCTTTCCCTACTGTACTGCAGCTGGGCATATGTAGAAAAACTGTATGTATCCCAGAAAGCATCCCCTGATTTTGTAAGCTATTCTCATTTTGTCCTGAAGGTCAGGGTCCCAGCTTCCCCACACACATACCTATGCATCTGATCAGAACTGCAAATGGGGGTGGTAGAGACTTCAAGGCAGTTACTATTGCTAGAAGAGGAACTGCCCTCTCCCATCTCACTGCCAGGCTTACTTTATTCAGGACGCTGAAGTCTGGGGATGGGCTGCTGAAGGAGGCTCCAGTCTCTGATGATGTGTGCATAAAAGAATGTAATCCACAGGCAGCTGGAAGCCGGAGCCTGTTCAGGGGCATGGTGTCTCCACATGCGCCTGCCTTATGTGCTGCAAGCATCATGGCCAGGCCCTGGGGCAGCAGGTGTGAGCTGGAAAAACAGGAAAAGAAAAAGCAAACAGACTCCACGACAGCAGCCAAGCCAGAGATCCCCTCCATCTCACATATTCCTGCAGCTAGTGGAGTAGTTCTTTCATCCCCAAATGATAACAGAGCATCTCCCGCTCCCCATCCTCCATGGACTGGAAGCTTTCTGGATGGTTAAGAGCATGCAACTGGAACCAGACTTCTTGAGTTCAAATCCTGGTTTCACAACATACTAGCTGGGCCCTTGAGAAAGGTATTTAATTTCTTTGAGCCTGTTTCCTCATTCGTAAAATGGGAATAATAATAGTTGTAATGATTGAAGGAGAAGTATATGATGTGCTTAAAATGGTGGCTGGCACAGAGTAAACTTGTCATGATCGTTAGAAGTGGTAATATTAACCTTGATCTAGAAGAACACAGACCCCATGGCATTAGAAAGATCTAGTGTACATCCCACCTGTGCCCCATTAACTGGATGACCTTGCGGATATCTCTAAGTTCTCTGGTCCCTGTTTTTATATCTGTAAAATGGGGATGACAATAATAATAGTAACTAACTCATAGGGTGTTTGTAAGATTTCAGTAACACCAACAAAACCATGAAAATTGCTTACCACATTGTAGACATTAAATAAGTAATAATTTTTTAATTTTTAGATGAAGTCTTGCTCTGTTGCCCAGGCTGGAGTGCAGTGGTGTGATCTTAGCTCACTGCAAACTCCACCTCCCAGATTCAAGTGATTCTTGTGCCTCAGCCTCCCAAGTAGCTAGAATTATAGATGCCCGCCACCACGCCTGGCTAATTTTTTGTAGTAGAGACGGGGTTTCACCATGTTGGCCAGGCTGGTCTCAAACTCCTAACCTCAAGCGATCCGCCTACCTCAGCCTCCCAAAATACTGGGATTACAGGCATGAGCCACCACGCCTGGCCAGTAATAATTTCTTGCTGTTACAATTATGTTGGCATTATTAATAGTACCAGATTTTAAAAAATAAATAAATGAGATGTTGCTGGGTTTCCAAAGCCAATGCTTCCTGGCCTTTTTGCACTTCACAGCAATCAGAAAATAATATATAACAAAAATCTCCAGTAAAGATAAGACTACTTGTGATTGGCCTGCAGGCTCTGGCCTCCTCCCAGCTGGGCCAAGGGGACCATCACACCTGTAAGTCATTTGAGACCCAAGTGACAAAGGGTTGGGAAGCTGTGTTCCAAGGGTGAAGATTTAAAGCACTGGTTCTTAAACTTGAGTACGCATCAGAGTCACCTGCAGGGCTTGTTAAACCACACATGGCCGGACCACATCCCCAGAGTTCAGTAGGTTTAGGGCAGGGCTCAAGAATTTATATTTCTAAAAAATTCCCAGGTGATGCTGATGGTCTGGGAAACACACGTTGAGAACCACTGCCATTCTTTTTTTTTTTTTTTCATTTTCTTTTTTTTTTTTTTTTTTTTTTTGAGACAGAGTCTTGCTCTGTCACCAGGCTGGAGTGCAGTGTCGTGATCTGAGCTCACTGCAACCTCCGCCTCCCAGGTTCAAGCAATTCTCCCACCTCAGCCTCCTGTAGCTGGGACTACAGGCACATGCCACCATGCCCAGCTAATTTTTGTATTTTTAGTAGAGACTGGGTTTCACACTGTTGGCCAGGATGGTCCCAATCTTTTGACCTCGTGATCCACCTGCCTCGGCCTGCCAAAATGCTGGGATTACAGGTGTGAGCCTCCTCACCCAGCTGTATTGCCTGCCATTCTTATTCTGGCCAGGCATGGTGGCACACGCCTGTAATCCCAGCACTTTGGGAGGCTGAGGCAGGCGGATCACTTGAGGTCAGGAGTTCGAGACCAGTCTGGCCAACATGGTAAAACCCCGTCTCTACTAAAATACAAAAATTAGCCAAGCATGGCAGCACATGCCTGTAGTCCCAGCAACTCAGGAGGCTGAAGCAGGAGAATCACTTGAACCTGGGAGGCAAAGGTTGCAGTGAGCTGAGATCACGCCACTGCACTCCAGCCTGGGCAACAAGGCAAAACTGTCTCAAAAAATAAAATTAAAATTAAAAATTAAAAAAATTATTGACTGGGCACAGTGGCTCATGCTTGTAATTCCAGCACTTTGGGAGGCCAAGGTGGGTGGATCGCGAAGTCAAGAGTTCGAGACCAGCCTGGCAAACCTGGCGAAATCCCATTTCTACTAAATACAAAAATTAGCCGGGTGGGGTGGCGTGCGCCTGTAATCCCAGCTACTCAGGAGGCTGAGGCAGGAGAACTGCTTGAACCCTTGAGGCAGAGGTTGCAGTGAACTGAGATCGTGCCATTGCACTCCAGCCTGGGTGACATAGCAAGACTTTGTCCCCCACAAAAAAATTATTTTAAAACGTTATTATTTTTTGAAATGGAGTCTTGCTCTGTCACCCAGGCTGGCATGCAGTGGTGCATTCATAGCTCACTACAGCCTCAAACTCCTGGGCTCAAGTGATCTTCCCACCTCAGCCTCCTGAGTAGCTAGGACCATAGGCACATTCTACAAAGCCCAGCTAATTTTTTATTTTGTAGAGATGGGGGCGGTGATCTTGCTGTGTTACTTAGGCTGGCCTTGAACTCCTGTCCTCAAGCATTCCTCTTGCCTCAGCTTTCCATAAATTTTTTTATTTTATCTTATTTTATTTTATTTTAAGATGGGGTCTTGCTGTGTTGCTTGGGCTGGACTCAAACTCCCAGGCTCAGGCAATTTTCCTGCCTCAGCCTCCCAAGTAGCTGGGACTACAGGTGCACACCACCACACCCAGCTAAGAACTTTTTTATAAAGAATTCCTACAAATTGGCTGGGCACAGTGGCTCACGCTTGTAATCCCAGCACTTTGGGAGGCTGAGGCAGGTGGATCACCTGAAGACAGGAGCTTGAGACCAGCCTGGTCAACATAGTGAAAACTCCTCTCTACTAAAAATACAAAAAAATTAGCTGGACACGGTGGCGGGCACCTGTAATTCCAGCTACTTGGGAGGCTGAGGCAGGAGAATCGCTTGAACCTGGGAGGTGGAGATTTCAGTGAACCAAAACCATGCCATTGCACTCCAGCCTGGGCAACAAGAATGAAACTCCGTCTCAAAAAAAAAAAAAAAAAAAAATTCCTACAAATCAATAAGAAAAAGATTAAGGTTCTCAGTAGAAAAATAGTCCAAAGATATAAACAGGCAATGCACAGAAGAACATTAGTAATAAACCTTTGGGCATATTTTCATGCCCACACTCACTAGTAATCAGAAAACTGCCAATTATATTGAGATACCTCTTCATACCTATCAAATTGGCAAAAATTTTAAAGTTTCATAATACAGATATTGGTGAGGATGTGAAACAGTGGGAACGCTCATAAACTGCGGGTGGGAATGTAAATTGTTACAATTACGTTCGGACAATTTAGCCAAATTTTAAAAGTCCAAGAGCTACCCCTGGGAATAAGGAAACATGCAGTATTGTTTGTAATAGCTGCCATTGGAACAATCTGCATGTCCCTCTGCCGAAGGAAAGAATAAAGTGTGGCATATTCATACCATAGTTGTGGAATTCTTTCCAGCAGCTAAAATGAATAGCTATATATGCATCAATCCTGATGAATGTCAAAATATCAAAGTTACAGAATGACAGAGTTTGAGAAAAAGCAAAACAAAGCTATATAATGTTTTAGGAACACAGACATTTGCATGAGTTAATTATAGTATAAAGACATGCAGAGGAATGCTAGACCCCCAAGTTTTAGTAAATCATGGTGATCCCCCCAGGAAGAAAGGTAGATGATAGGATGAGGGAGGGGTGCACAGGTGGCTGAAATGGTTGTCTGTAATGCTGCATTTTACAAAGCTTTTGAAGACTGAAGCAAGGATAGTAAGACGTTATGGTATGATAAAATTGGCTAGTGGGGACACAGGTGTTTCTTACGTTATTCTCTGTAGTTTTCTGAGGTTCTAAACATTTCCTTTATATAAAAAATCATGGGGGGATTAGGTAGAGAGCAGTGAAAGCAAAAAGCATTTCGGGGAAAGTAAGCGGCATGGAAAAGAAGCTAGGCTCTCACCAGTGATGGCCTGGAGTTTGAGGCATTTGAGGGCAGAGGGAGGGAAAGTGGGGCTTTACAGGCCATACATTGGGTTTGGGTCTTTATTCTAAGGTCTGTGGACCAGTTCACCCCTAGCTGTCAGGCTTCTTGGGAGGTTCCAGAGTAATGAGGCCTTCAGACTGTCTGCAGGGAAGCAGCAGCACCCGGGCCAAAGCTTCCAGTCCTTCTGGGGGCAGCTGCTCTAACAAACACTGAGACTGGGAGAAGTGAAAGGGGCAGCAGGAAGGCTTCATTACCACGAGACAGCACAGAGCCCACTCTTCCTTACCAGACGTGGCCGCAGGTGGTCTCGGAACTGTGACTAGCGTCAGAGAGGCCTGTATTTGAAGTATAGCTCTTTCGCTCCTGTTTGTAACCTGTGTCAGGTTTCTTAATTCCTCTGAATGTCTGCGTTCTCCATAAAGGTACTCACTGAACTGACCTCACAGGATTAATACGAGCAGAAAATGAACTATGGGTGTGTAGTACTAACAGCCTTTAGTGAATATTCACTATTATTATTATCATCATCATCATGTTGTTTCCCATACCCTCTGGATCAAGCATCTTAGGCATTTCAGGGCAGGTAGGGTTTGGGGTACCCTGGAGGTGCAGACCGGAGCCAGGGCAGAGCAATGACCTGGACATCCCATGCCACTTCAAGGGCCTAGGCTAGAGGCAGCTTGTGCAGCACAAGTGTGCCTCCAACACAGTCCAGAAGAGGAGCGACCCTCAGGAAATGACGCAGGACACCTTTGTAGCAGCCTTTTTCCTCCCACCTGGAGAAGGTAACCAGACATCGTGTCATCGCTGCTTCTCTCATGGCCCTGACATTCAAACAAAAACCCTAGAGGTGCACTGTGAGCCCAAACAGACATGGGGACACCCTTCAGCCACCCTATGACTGACACTAGTCATGTGACCTCCTCAAAGAAGTCCATTCATGGAAAGTGGCTTTTCTTTTTTTTTTTTTTCTTTTTGAGACAGAGTCTCGCTCTGTCCCCCTGGCTGGAGTGCAATGGCGCGATCTCAGCTCACTGCAAGCTTCGCCTCCCGGGATCATGCCATTCTCCTGCCTCAGCCTCCTGAGTAGCTGGGACTACAGGCGCCCGCCACCGCGCCTGGCTAATTTTTTTTTTGCATTTTTAGTAGAGACAGGGTTTCACCGTGTTAGCCAGGATGGTCTCGATCTCCTGACCTTGTGATCCGCCCGCCTCAGCCTCCCAAAGTGCTGGGATTACAGACGTGAGCCACCGCGCCCGGCCAGAAAGTGGCTTTTCTTTCTGGCCCTGGCTGAGGGCTGGTTTCCCCCAAAAGTAAACTGGAAACTGATCGCTGGCTTCCACCTGAGACCTCTGCCTGGTGGATGATGGCAGCACACACTTTCTCTGGGCTCTATTTTTATTTGCTCTTTGGGGCTCTCCCACAGTTTAAACCAGATAGAATATACTTACTGATCACATCTGGAGCTCATTCTGAGCGCCTGTTAGACACTAGCATATATAACATCATCACGCTGACTCTCTACAAGAATCCTGGGAAACAGGAACTATGATTGTATCCTCTTCACAGATGAGGAAACTGAGGCTCAGAGGGAAACAGTCACTTGGCCAGTGAATGGTGGAACTGGGACTTAATCCTGGGGTCAACTAATCCAGAACTTGACCAGGGAAACTGACCCTAATTAGGGGTGAATAGGAAGTTGGCAAGTCAGTAGGTTCAGGCTGGAAGCTGTTGCTTACTTGGCACCCTTACAACTCCCAGCCAGACTGCCTATCCCAGCTGCTGGAAGTCAGCAGGGGAGGGAGAAAGTGGCCAGTCGCAGACCAGCCATGTGCTCTTTCTCCACTCCAGTTGCCTGTCCTAGGCTCTACCCCACACATGGTTCTGCTCCGGACAGCCTGAACCAAAGTGTCTCTACTTCTCCCCCAGAGTCCCTCTCTCTAGCCCCGAGGCATGGCCCACAAGGGTCCCTCCATGATCCAATAGATCTGTGCAGACTGTCACTGGCAGCAGCTCCCTGTTGGCTCCACTTCAAAGCAGGGGCGGCCAGGCACCTCCAGGTGTCAGAAGCAGCTGGCACGTTAGCAGAAGGCCTCTGGCAGGAAGGGGTGTTGAGCCAACTGCCAGCAACTGGAAAACAGCACATGGGGATGACCTCGTCTCCAAGAAGATTCTTTCCAGAGCCCTCTGGGAGTGGCATCGAGCTTGAGTTCAGAACGAAGGAGCTGTCTGTGGGGATAAAAGGGTTGCAGGCAAAGGCAAAGAGGTAAAGACAGACCAGGAGCTTCCTGCCTGCCTTCTCCCACAGTTCTGCTGAGATTCCAAAGCTAGATGCAGATGCCCACAGCTAGAAAGATCCCATAGGCGGGTTAAAGACACAGATGCGGCCGGGCGCGGTGGCTCAAGCCTGTAATCCCAGCACTTTGGGAGGCCGAGACGGGCGGATCACGAGGTCAGAAGATTGAGACCATCCTGGCTAATACGGTGAAACCCCGTCTCTACTAAAAAATGCACAAAACTAGCCGGGCGAGGTGGCGGGCGCCTGTAGTCCCAGCTACTCGGGAGGCTGAGGCAGGAGAATGGCGTAAGCCGGGGAGGCAGAGCTTGCAGTGAGCTGAGATCCGGCCACTGCACTCCAGCCTGGGCGACAGAGCGAGACTCCGTCTCAAAAAAAAAAAAAAAAGACACAGATGCCTAGAACTTTCATGGGTCTCAGCATTCATTTGGAGATGGACAGCACAGCATATGGTGTGATTAAATGTACCTTTCAGTAAGTCTTCTGCAGCCATAGACCTCTGAACTTCAAACTCTCGCCCCACTAGATTTAGCACTAACAGGAGGAGCTGTTAGTTCTGTCCACCCTTGGGACAACACTGTCGGAGCTGGAAGAAGCCCTTTGGGAAGTATGAGCCTTCAAGCTTCTGCTTGAACATTTCTGGCAATACACATCTCATTCCTTTACAAATCAGCCACAATCCTAGAACTATGCAGCTTGAAAACATCTCTAGAGCCAAACTCTAGATCCCCGTGGTATCTCCCCAAGAGGCAGTCCTTTGAGAGTTGGGTCTCAGCCCTCACTTCCTCCCTAGTCTTCGCTTCTAAGCAAAAAGATCTAAATGCAGTCATTTGTCCAGTATCATGGTTTTTAGACTGTCCACCAGGCTGACCCTCTTCTCCGGGACTCTAGTTTACTCCCCTTAAACAGACTGTCCAGACATTGAAAGTATTAGTATTTGAATGATAGCTCTTTCGTTCCTAGCTTGTAACCTTCGCCAAGTTTCTTAATCCCTCTGAATATCTGCATTCTCCATAAGGATTCTCACTAAGTATCTTTATGAGAGGGATTAAGAAACTACTCCAGGTGTCACCTGGCCAGAGGAAAAGGGGACCGTGGCTTCTCTCACTTATTTGTTCATGCATTTCTTCATTCAACAGACATTGACTGAGTGCCTGCTATGTGCCAGGCACCATACCAGAGTCAAGCCACAGGTAGGGAGACAGAGGCGTCACTTGGTAGATCTTATGTTCCCAGGACAAAGACAACAGTGTGAGGAGGCTGCTGAGAACTGCAGAAACCAGTAGCAGGGGGGCCTATTCTAGGCTGGGTTAGAAAAAGTGCTTTCCTCTTTCATCTTCCCCAAGAGGTGCTGTGGAGGCTTCAGCCTGAAGAATATGGAGATATCTGGTAGGTGAGGAGGAGGCATGGAGGGCAGGGAGCATTATGGCTAGAGGGACAGACTTGTCTGGAGGGCATGAGTAAGGACAGCTTCAGGGAGGACGGAAAGACTAGTGTGGCCAGAATGCAGTGGGGGAGTCGAGGGAGGCAGGGGGCAGATGGAGCGGGCTCACAGGCCAGATCCAAATGGGGGACCATGTCCTAAGGGCAATGGGAAGACTGTGAAGGTTTTGTTTGTTTGTTTGTTTTTGTTGTTGTTGTTGTTATTAACACAGAGTCTCGCTCTGTCATCCAGGCTGGAGTTCAGTGGCACAATGTTGGCTCACTGACATGGCCACCTCCCAAGTTCAAGTGATTCTCCAGCCTCAGCCTCTCGAGTAGCTGGGATTACAGGCATGAGCCACTGTGCCCAGCCTCTGTGAAGGGTTTCCAACACAATGGTAAAATGGTCACATTCACATTTTAGGAAAATCTTTCTGACCACAATATGGATACTCAATTAGAAGAAGGCTCACACCTGTAATCCCAACACTTTGGGAGGCCCAGGCGGGCAGATCATGAGGTCAAGAGATCAAGACCATCCTGGCCAACATGGTGAAACCCCATCTCTACTAAAATACAAAACTTAGCTGGACATGGTGGCGCGTGCCTGTAGTCCCAGCTACTTGGGAGGCTGAGGCAGGAGGATCGCTTGAACCCAGGAGGCGGAGGTTGCAGTGAGCCTAGATCGAGCCACTGCACTTCAGCCTGGTGACAGAGTGAGACTCCGTCTCAAAAAAAAAAAGCAAGCAAGAGTAGTTGCAGGGAAACTGGGTAGGAGGTCATGCCATCATCAAGAAAAGAGAGGGGGAGGCTGGGGATAGGATGGTGGCTGTGGATGTGGAAAGTAGATGGATTCAAGAGAAATTTCAGCAATAGCATTGATAGGAGTTGGTGAATGGTTGATTGGCTTGGGGTGGGGTGGGGGGAGTTTCCAAGATGTCTAGGATGCCCCACGTTTCTGGTTGAGGAGAGTCACAGCCGGTGTTGCTGTTAACACAAGCTCAGATCCAGTTGGCTTTTTAAAAGGTAGCCAGTCTTACTGCTTGCAATAAAAAAAAAACCCTCAGTCCTTTATACATCTGCTGCTATGATCCAGCCACATGTCCCTCAGAAAGAAAGCCCTCACCTCTGTCTGCCCCCCCTTCACTCACCCCCTACTTCCTCCTGCTCGGCATGTTTCAGCTCCCCAGTCTCTGAGCCTCAGACTCTTCACCTGTAGAATGGAAATAACAATAAGACCCACCCATAGGACTGCTGTAGGATAAAATTTAATTAATGTAGTCAAATGCCTTAATAGCCTGCCATGAGGCAGGAAAGGTACCTGCCTCTACGGGCAGATCACTTGAGGTCAAGAGTTCGAGACCAGCCTGGCCAACATGATGAAACCCCGTCTCTACTAAAAATACAAAAATTAGCCACGCATGGTGACAGGCACCTGTAATCCCAGCTGCTAGGGAGGCTGAGGCAGAAGAATCACCTGAACCTAGGAGGCAGAGGTTGCAGTGAGCCAATCTGCGCCACTGCACTCCAGCCTGGGCAACAGAGCAAGATTAAAAACAAAAAGGTATCTGCCTCTATTGTTACCCGTATTACAGGGCACCTGCAGGGCTGCCCTGCTCCAACAGACACCCCTGCCCTCCCATGGTGCGCACCCCCTCTTCTGCAACAGCCCATCTCCAAAGGGACTGCTGATGTTTGAGGTCAAGATGGCCCCTAGCAGAAAGCTGCAGACCACTTCTGAGGCTGGAAGGGTGTGCCCTGTTTACAGCTTCTAGTCCCATCTGTGGCTGAAAGAGGAAGATGCTCGTGGCACTCAGCATTAAGGCTTCCACGAGGCTGTGAAGCCCTTTGGGAAGTATGAGCTCAAGCTTCTGCTCCGAGGCAGGCTCCGGAATGGGCCTATTGGTGAGAATTGCAAATGGAGGTAACTTCTGCAATTAGACAGTGGTGACAGTGATGCTACTGTGTGAATATACTAAAAAACTGAATTGTACACTTTTAAAGGGTGACTTTTATAGTGCTTCATTATATCGCAATGTAAATAAATAGTAAGTGGAAGTTGCTGCTATGGGAGCACTGTGTTCCAATTGATGATCAACGGAAGCCATGGAACATGGGGACAGGCTTGGGCTCCTTGGTGGTTTCCTGCTTGGGGATATTCACAGCCCAGTACTGTTCTGTTGTAATTCACTTTAGACTGTTGGGGCTCCAGCTGTCCTGAGAGCAGGGCAGGAAGGGAAAGTCAGTGACTTCTCATGTCCAGAGCCTTTGTCTGCCCTGCTGAGCCTGCCAAGGAAAAGCTTTGAGGTGCCGGTGGCTCTCGCTCCCTGAGCGCTCCTGGGAGAGCTCACTCTTCTTCTGCAGTTTGGGGGTCTTTGCTAACGCCAGTCCTCTCTAACTGCCCGCCCTCTGCCGTCTCCCTGCTCCCGCAATCCAGTTGTCAAAACAGATTCTGCCATCTGGGTGGGGAAGGAGCAGTTTTGCTGCCTGGGTTTTCCTTGGGTTATGAAAGATGGGGTAACCACTTGGCTTTTGGCAGTGCACTTAGTCCCGTGAACTACTGATGGAGGGACCAGGGCACTCTCTTGTGGCCCTCAGCAGCATTGCTTCTTCCCGCCCTCCAGTCTTGAATTTTTTCCAGCTGGAATTCTAGTGTTAAACTCTGGTGGTGGAGGCAGCTGTCGTTCTCCCCAGGAGATGCCTAACATATCAGTAACAAGAAAGAAAATAAATCAGCCACAGAAACTAGGAGGTAAAATGTTAGTGTTTTTGCTCTGTAGCTTTATTTTCAAAGAGGTAGTGTGGCCTCATGGAAGATGCGTGGCCTGTGGAGTCCAGCAAGCTCCCCGGCTGTGTGTGTGACTTTGGCAGGCTGACCTCTGAGCCTCAGACTCTTCACGTGTAGAATGGAAATATAAGACCCACCTGTAGGATTGTTGTGGGCTAAAATTTAACGAATGCAGTTACATACTTCGATAGCCTGCCATGCGGTATGTAGGGTTTAAAAACAATTAAAAACTCAGGAAATGGTACCTGCTTCTATTGTTATCCGTATTACAATAAAGACTAGGCAGGAACCGCTGTCTCTCTTCAGAGAGATGGCAGCAAGGGGAGTGGCACCACAATATCGCAGTCTCTGTGGAGCCCCTTCCCCAGCAGTGAGCAATCCTGGCTTTCTCTGGGGCTGATCCAGTTGCCAGTCTAGGGAACCTCTGACTCAGGGAAGTGGAGAGAGATTTAGAAAAATATAAGAGAGAGCAAAAGAAAACAATTTTTTTTTTTTTTTTTTCTTGACAGGGTCTCTGTCTCCCGAGCTGGACTGCAGTGGTGCAATCTCGGCTCACTGCAACCTCTGCCTCCCAGATTCAAGCACTTCTCCTGCCTCAGCCTCCCGAGTAGCTGGGGCTACAGGCACGTGCCGCCACGCCCAGCTAATTTTTGTATTTTTAGTAGAAGTGGGGTTTCACCATGTTGGCCAGGCTGGTCTTACACTCCTGACTTCAGATGATTCACCCACCTCGACCTCCCAAAGTGCTAGGATTACAGGCATGAGCCACCGCACCCGGCCAAAAACAATTAAAAAAAAAGAAAGAAAGATAAAGCCAGAAGGGCCTAATCAGAAACAGACTGGGGGCCCGCCCCACCCCAGTGGATGGCTTGGCGCCTGCCTGGCATGTGATAGAGCCCAGCAAGCGCTCATTTCCTTCTCTTCTTGTCCCGGCTCAGATGAGGCGCTGAGCAGAGGACGAACATAGCCTTGGTCTAATCCCTTTACGAGTCAGATGGTTTTCTTCCTGTGAGGTGGGTCCTCAGTGGGAGGGACTAGAGACAGGAAAACTGTGGGGTGGGCAACCTGTGAATGTGGACAGCAAGGAGGAGCAGGGCGGCAGCACAAGATGAGTGTGGGTTTTGACCCTCACAAGTGCAGATTCCTGAATAGCTCTTTGCCCTCTCCCCTGTCTGCCATCTGTGTCTCAGGGTGGAGGTGTCTGTCGCTGTTCTGGCCCTTTGGTAGCTTATTAAATCTCAGTACCACTTGCCAAGACCCTTTAAACCCCTTGGCTGTTCTTTTTGCCTTTTCTGATCAGCTGTATTTATTCTGAACTAAATGGTCCTCACAGCAGAATGAAAGGATTTACTGCTTAAGTATATGAAAAGAAACCTTGGCTGCATTACAGTTGCACCCTCTCCTCGCCACCCCCTGCCCATGCTCCATCCGCTAGCTGGTGCCACTGAGACTGAACCGGGAGCCCACTCTGGGTACAGTGTGGTCAGTTCAGTTTGATGGCAGAGTCCAGTTGATGGAGCGGTGAGGTGACTGGGAGGAGCTTGCTTTTGGGAGCCCTCTCCTAAATGTCCTGCTGCCCCAGGGGAGACTGGCGGCCCAGGAACAGCTCTCTCTCTCTCCCTTTCCCCCCCCGCACTTTTCCCTTCCTCCCTCCCCCTCTCTCCCTCCCCTCCTTAAACCTGCCCCGCCCCTCCTTAAACCTCCCCCAGTTCTCTCTCTCAGATTCTCTCTTTCCCCTTCAGGATTGTGCTCATGGACGACGCCATGGACTGCTTGATGTCTTTTTCAGATTTCCTCTTTGCCTTCCAGATCCAGTTTTACTACTCAGGTGAGTGTTCCCGGGCTCCATCTGGCTCCGCACAGGACCCTGCCTCCTTGTCCCGCCCTGCGGCCCTGCCCATCTGTGTGTCTGGCACACGTTTCTCTTCCCCACCTCCTTTGGGGGTGTGCTTCATTGCGGGTCACTAACAGGATGTCTAGCGTTCAGTGGTGGTCACAAGATTCAGTCTGCAGAGCTGACTTCCTCAGCCTCCTGAAGACACTGAAAACCACAGTGCTTTCAGTCAGCAACGCAACAAATCAGTTTAAGTGATAATGACAATAACAACATCCACAGCATTCACTGCTTACTGAAAACTTACTGTCGCAGGCACAGCACTGACTTTAATCTTGACAACAGCCTTAAGAGAGGGTCCTTTCAGAGACAAGCTCACAGAAGTAAGTAGCCAGTCATGCAGCTCGTAAGCGGTGGAAACCAGACCTGGAGGCTGACTCCAGAGCCAGTGTTCCCAACCTCGCTGCTATTTTACTGCCTTCAAGGGTTTCTCCTTTGGCAACCGATCGTGTGTTTGCGTGCACATTCTCCTCCACCCCACAGCTTTAGAAAAGTACACACCAGTCTTTTGTCACACTCCCACTCTGCTCCCCAGTTCAGCCAGCTGCACCCTTAAGTCTCTCTGGAATCAGATGGAATAAATACAGAGACATCAAATGGAGTGCTGGGTTTACAAATTGCTGACTGTGTTCATAAACAAACTTGCTTAAAACAGGCTCTTCCAGTAAATAGAAGGCTGTCCTTAGATTCTAGAGGTGGCCTTCCTGCCAACTGGTGTCCCCAGCTAGCCCTAGCCTCACTTGGGCCACATTCTGTTTACTTCATGGCAGCCCAAGGGCTGTGCAGGCAGGGGCTGGAGCCTGGGGTCTTGCCACCTGCTCTTAGCAGGTGGCAAGAAATGGGAGTCATTTCCCATTTCTCCGAAGCTCTTGGGCCCTAGAGAAGGAGCAGCCATGTCTGGGAGAACATTTTCCCCTCAATGCCTCCCCAGCCCTCTTCTCACAGCACCCCCAGAGGGATGGGACAGCTACCACATTGGGCCAGGAGCATTACTGACACTGCCCAGCAGTGTGTGTTAGAGATGAGATGGGCCAATAAGTCAGCAGTTCTAACAATGGCTCAACTACAACTTTGAAAACCATTTCAAATGACTGACTCAGCAGCAGCTTGCGGGCTTTCTCTGTTCCTCGCTGGTATTCCAACACGCTTTCATGAGGTAGAGAGGCAGGTGGCCACACAAGATGGGGCTTACCAGTGGGAGCATACTCATGTTCACTCCTCCAAAAAATATTTATGGCCTTAATGTGTGCCAAGCACAGTGCTAGACAGGACAGGCCAACCAGGCATGACCCCTGCCTTTGTGCATTCCAGCAAGGAGACAGACAATTAATGACACAGAAAGCTCCTCACTGGCTAAGTGCCAGAAAAAAAGCCTAGGGTGCTATGAAAGTGTGCAATGGCAGGTCTCACCTAGTCCAGGAACAACTGAGGGATGGGACATTTGAACGAAAACACAGATTAGTGTCATCTCTCATCACTGTGCTGGCAAACAAGGTTGACAACTTCTGCTCTCAGGATACCATGCCCTGAGCACTGAGGCTGGTGTGGAACTGGGCTGACAGAGAAGGGAGAACATAGTGAAGAGACAAAACATGTCCTCCCTGCCTGAGCTGTCCACCCCCACCCCCGCCCCACGGTTCCAGAATTCCTGGACAGTGTGGCTGCCATCTATGAGGATCTGCTGTCGGGCAAGAACCCCAACACAGTGATCGTGCCGACGTCATCCAGTGGGCAGCACCGCCAACGACCTGCCTTGGGCGAGGCCGGCATGCTGGAGGGCGTGGAGGCGTCGCTGTTCTACCAGTGTCTGGAAAACCTGTGTGATCGGCACAAGTACAGGTGAGGAATGGGCATGCAGCCCCCAGCCCCCCAGCCCCCCAGCCCCAGGGAGCTCAGACTGCTGGCTGTGGAGCAGAGCTCTGCAGGATGTTCTGCCAGGCCCAGGGATTCTAGGACCCTTGCTGGTCATAATGTAACAGTGCCATTTGCCCCCAAACCAGTTGTTGACTGAAAGGCTCCCAGATGGCTCACTTCAAAAGGACCGCTTTCCCTTGGGCAAGACCACTGTAGATGACCAATTTACTGGCTGACAGACTGGCTTTAACATTTTAGAGAGAAGGAAAGAGTACTCCTTGTATAAAACTTTTCTACACAAAGAGAGGGGTAAGCTGTCCTGTGTGGCACAAGTATCCTTAGGGACCGAGCAACGGATTTGGTTTCCCTAGCCATTTCCCACCGCCGCTCCCTACTCCGGTGAAAGCACCAGTTAGTGAACATGCCAGCCCCTCCTGACCACAGTGAAGGGCTGGATCCCCCAGGGCCTTGGGGCTCCCAAGGCAGGTCCCTGGCTTGGCTGTGGGTATCCTCGTGAACTTGAAAGTATGGATGCAGAGATGTCTCTGAGGCTGGCTAGGCTCTGAATGTGGCGTCTCTCCTTCTTAGCTGCCCACCCCCAGCACTTGTCAAAGAGGCCCTCAGCAACGTTCAGAGACTGACCTTCTATGGGTTCCTCATGGCTCTCTCAAAGCACCATGGAATCAACCAAGCCCTCGGTAAGTCAGAGCTAGCAGCCATCAGCCTCTCCTGCCGCACAACACAGGGAGCAGCTGGCCTCTGTTGGCAACACCGCTCCATGGGGAAGGGGCATCACCGTCTCTGCCTTGACTTCCCACGGCCAGACTCAGTCCCAGGGAGCAGGAACATGCGCATCAAAACATGGCTCTTACACATTCCCATGGTAGAGGACAGCCTTCCCTGCCTGCGGCCCTGCCCCAACATGAAGCCGTCTCCCCACAGCAGAGGCGCGCCCAGCCCCTCCTCAGAGAATCCCCAGCTCTGCTTTGGGGAGCGGCCTGCAGGTTGGGCAGACACAGGACTATTTACTCAGTGGTGCTAGAGATTATATATCAAAGAGACCTGAATCCCATTTATAAACAGGGCAAAGGTGTGTCTGGGGAGACCTTTATTCCAAGCTGAAAAAAAAATCTGATTAATCTGAAAGGGAGAAAAACAAAAGTGGGGGAGCCTGCAGTGGTTCAGTTCTCCCTGCTTGCTGGTTTTTCACTGAGCCTTCTCTACCCACCCCACTGTTCCCCCTCCCACAGCCACTGCTCTCCTAAGGGAAGAGCCAGTAAGCCTCCATTCTACTAGAGTTTAAGGGGTTTTGTTTTTATTTTTGAGACAGAGTCTCACTCTGTTGCCCAGGCTGGAGTGCTGTGTTGCAATCTCAGCTCACTGCAGCCTCGACCTCCCGGGCTCAAGTGATGCTCTCACCTCAGCCTTCCTAGTAGCTGGGACTACAGGCATGAGCCACCATCTTGGAAAATGTTTGTGTTTTTTGTACAGACTGGGTTTCGCCATGTTGCCCAAGCTGGTTTCAAACTCCTGGGCTCAAGAGATCCCCTCACCTTGCTCTCCCAAAGTGCTGGGATTACAGTTGTGAGCCACCGCGCCCAGCAAGGGGTTCTTTTTTGTGTCTCAAGAGATCCTCCTGCTGTGCTTGGGATCCCAAGTGCCTGAGTCTCAAGGAAAAGACACACAGCATTCCCCCCACTTCCTTTTGCTAGTTGAGGGAATGAGATTAAGGGAAGGAAAGTTAACATTCACTAAATGCCAACCACAGCAGGCTAAGTACTGTGCTGCATGCTTTATATTTCTTATCTTACACAATATACAGTTAGCCGGGGATGCTCTGGGATGCACAAGCACAAACCCTAGCAAGCTGAACTGCATGCCACCTGCAGCCTGGTTATTCTGAGTCAGTGCTTGGGGCTTGCACAGTCTGGGGAGCCCTCAACTAACTGAAGTTGGTAGCTGAGGTTACCCGCTGAACTAGGACTAGAAAGGAGGCAATTGACAGGTCAGGTGTGGTGCCTCACGCCTGTAATCCCAGCACTTTGGGAGGCTGAGGCAGGTGGATCACCTGAGGTCAGGAGTTCGAGACCAGCCTGACCAACATGGTGAAACCCCCGTCTCTACTAAAAATACAAAAATTAGCTGGGCATGGTGGCACACGCCTGTAATCCCACCTACTTGGGAGGCTGAGGCATGAGAATCTGTTGAGCCCAGAAGGCAGAGGTTGCAGTGAGCCGAGATGACGCCATCACATGCCACCCTGGGCAACAGAGCAAGATAGTCTCAAAAAAGAAAAAAAAAAAAAACAGGGAAAAATCAGGAATCAAGAGTAAGGGGGAGGCGGGTGGGATCTGCCCTGCTATTTTTTCATACTCCTAGTTATGACCACCCTTCCTTCCCACCAACAGCAGGAACTAGGAAGGAGAAAGAAAAGCCAATTAGCAACTGGGTCACAGCCTGGACTAACCTCATCCCCCTTTTCTAAGGGCCTTTAAAAAGGACACTGGCCGGGTGCGGTGGCTCATGCCTGTAATCCCAGCACTTTGGGAGGCCGAGGTGGGTGGATCACCTGAGGTCGGGAGTTCGAGACCAGCCTGACCAACATGGAGAAACCCCGTCTCTACTGAAAATACAAAATTAGCCGGTTGTGGTGGCACATGCCTATAATTCCTACTACTGGGGAGGCTGAGGCAGAAGAATCATTTGAACCCAGGAGGGAGAGGTTGTGGTGAGCCAAGATCACGCCATTGCATTCCAGCCTGGGGAACAAGAGCGAAACTCCATCAAATAAATAAATAAGTAAATAAATAACACTAATAGCCAGACGTGGTGGCTCCACCTGTAATCCCAGCATTTTGGGAGGCTAAGGCAAGAGAATCCTTGAGCCCAGGAGTTAACGACCAGTCTCAGCAATATAAGAACCCTGTCTCTTTAAAAAAAAAAAAAATTAGCTGGGTGTGGTGGCATGTACCATTGGTCTCAGCTACTCAGGAAGCTGAGGTGGGAAGATCGCTTCAGCATGGGAGGTCGAGGCTGCAGTGAGCCATGATCACTGCACTCCAACCTGGGTGACAAAGGAAGACTGTCTCAAAAAAAAAAAAAGTCACTATCATTCAACCACTTTTACTGCACGCTAATGTTGGGTGGTTGGGTGGAATGGGAGACAGAAACAAGCAAGTGGTCTCGGGCCTCACCTGCATCTCCAGTGTATAAAATAGAAATCTGGAGATATACTGCTTGCCGCGTCATGGAGGTCAGCCCTGTTCCCTTAGTCCCCAGGGCACCCCCCAAATGAGAGGGTTCTCTGAGATGTAGTTTGAAAAACACTAACTTAGGGCAAGAGGGGCCAGGAGGCATCATCTGAAAAAGATTTGGACAAATTGGCAATCTGCCTATGCCAGGTTAACTCTGGCCCTGACCCAGCCTTCTCCTCTTGCCCCAGGATCCTGTTTGGAGAAGCAGAGGCAGCATTTTTTTTTTTTTTTTTTACCATCTGTCTCCAAACTGGGGTCACCCTGATTTGGGGACGCAAAATTAGGTAATGTCTGACCTTTGGGCGTAGCCTGGACCATATCCTTTTCAGCCCAGTTACCTGAGGCCTCAAGGAAGAACTCAACTCCCAGCACCAGGTCACAACCACCTAGTGTTGGAAGGGGATCACCACACTTGTCTGGGAATGTCTCCTTGGCTGTGGTGTCTGCCCCAGACAGGGAAAGTAAGCAGTGGGATTCAATAATGTATCAAGCAGCAGCCAGGACCTTCCTGCTCTGACTGTTCTTGGCCCCTCTAGCAGTCCTCAGATCTTCAGATCAGCCCTCCCAGGGTCAGCAGAACAGGGAGCTGTGAAGGTAAGGGGCATGGAGGAATCTGTCACCTGGCTGAAGGGCCCTCGTTTTAACTACTGTGCCCCCAATGATCTCCTAGGAGCTTTGCCTGACAAGGGGGATCTGATGCACGACCCAGCAATGGACGAGGAGCTGGAACGGCTGTAAGTGTCAAGTGGGAGGATGCTGCCCCCTTGTGGGGGCCAGACGGGTTGAACACGGCTGCGCCCCATCTGGGGCCAACACCACTTGTCTGTAACATCCTGCATCTGCCAGGGAAGGGTCTGGGGGCCAGCAGAGGCCTGAGATGTCCCTCCCTCTGAGTCCTTTGGGGGCTGCAGCCCAGGGGTTTACCCTAGTGTAAGAGTGGGCATGGAGGCCCCGCTCTCTGGACAGCAGGCCTCTCGCTGCCCTCCAGGCTTCTTCCCTTCTTTAGGCTGGCCCAGGTCCCAGGCCTGGTCAACTCAATCACAGCCAGTCCAGAGGCCAGTTGCCTGCCTTCCCGGACCCCTCCCCGGGTTGGCTCCCCCTGGAGACCTCTCCATCATTCCCGAAAAGTGGATGGAGAGAGCGATGGCTCCACTGAAGAGACAGACGAATCGGAGACTTGAGGAGTCCGAAGGGTCCAGCCCACAGCGCCCTATACCTGCTCCCACCCAGCCCTTGGCGTGCCCACCCAGCCTCCTCTCCAGCACCTTGTTGTGCTGCCCTCTGCTGCTGACAAGGCGAATAACAGCCCCAAGAGCGGCCAGAGGGGCGCTGATGATCAGCCCAGCCAGTGGCCCCGGAAGGGAATGGCCTGCTCTCCCTGGTCCTGTCAGCCTGCGAACTTCACTCAGGCCCCAAGCTGACAGCCTGTGCTGAAGCCACCGTATCACTAGGAAGGGGACTTGGCCGTAGCCCGTTAGTCCTCCTAACCTCTTAAGAAGAGCGGTCTCTTCTGAACCAGTCTCTGCTGGTCCCCTGATAAGGTTCATCTCCTCACAGCAATTCCATTAAGGGGGAGAACCCGAATAGCCACGCAGGGCCTTGCACCATCAAGGGTGACACCTGCGACGCAAGTACCAGGAGGACATAACCGCTGTGGCCTTCTGTTGGAGAACAGCCAGTAGCCTTGGTAGGATGGAGAAGGGTGGGCCAGAAGATGATTTCACTTGCAAAAACTGCTTCAAGTCTTGACCCCTTTGTGTCTAATAGCTAAACATGTTTAACAAATAAAGTCCCTCGTGTCTGGTAAGTGGTGAGTCTAAAGCTCCTAGGCTGAGGGGAGAAGGGAGAGGGTGAGTTTGGGTTTATGGTGCTTTTCTGGCAGGACTAGGAGGTAGGGGCCAGTGGCCCACTCAGGCCTGGGGACCTACCTCAGACAATGAGCAGAGGGGCCTAGCTTCGCACAAGAGCAGCCTTCCAGAGGAAAAGGTGCTCACAGCTGGAACGGCCTTCAGGAAATAGGTTCAGAGGGTTCAAGGCCAGGTTCCCATAACTTTAAAGACCATGGCCACAAAGGGTTAATACTGCACAGCCTTCGAGCCAGGGTTTCAGTCAACATTTGCCAAGCACCTGCTTGGGGTTAGGGCAGTGGGATGCAGCTGTGAAAGACACAGCCTGGGGCAGACACACCCCATCCAAGACTGGAGGCAGGTAAGGACGAGTGGTCTTCAACCTCTTTGGATTGAGGGCTGCGGAGGCAGGGTCCCCCAGAGGGCAGAACCCACCCAGAGGCCCAAGCATAACAGGGCTGCCTCCTCTGAAGGCGGATGTCACCACTACTAGGCACACACATTTCCTTGGGCTCATCGCTACCCAGAACGGATAATTACAGGAACTGCCTCCCAAACCCCTGCCAAGACTGGGCATTCCAACCCAGAAGCAGCTCCAGGATGCGGCAGCTCATTGCCTGTAATCCCAGCACTTTGGGAGACCAAAGTTGGCTGACTGCTTGAGCCCAGGAGTTCAAGACCACCCTGGGAAACATCATGGGACCCCATCTCTACAAAATAAACTTAGCCAGGCATGGTAGCTTGCACCTGCAGTCCCAGCTACTTGGGAGACCGAGGTGGATCATTTGAGCTCAGGAGGTTGAGGTTGCAGTGAGCCATGATCGTGCCACTGCACTCCAGTGACAGAATGAGACCGTCTTTAAAAAAAAAAATGCTCAGACCACGTGATGAGCTCTCTAGGCCCACAATGATCCACAGCCCATGAGAGACATGGTTCTCAAATCCTGGTGTTCTCAGAATCACAGGGAAGCCTACTGACAATGCAAATTACCAAGCTCCAGAGAGTCTAACTCTACCAGCTTGGGATGGAGTCCAGAAATTTCAGATGATCCCAAAGCTGAATGAGTCCCGAACCTACACTCTGCAAATCCATGGCTTAGAGCCCTCTGGCTCCCTCTGCCCATCCTTTCTAATCATCCACTTCACAGACCAGTGGTCTGTAACTACCGTGAGGGCTCCTAAGGTGGCACAGAGATGTTTCAGAAGCCCCCAAGAGAAAGGGGTGGCCAAGCCAAGGGTTTACATACAAACACGTCTTTTCTTTCGGAATTTAAAGGGTCCCATTAACATCTAAGAGTATGTGTGTGTATGTATATATATACGTATATATAATTTTTTTTTTTTTTTTTTTTTGAGACAAGAGTCTCACTCTGTCTCCCAGGCTGGAGTGCAGTGGCACGACCTAGTCTCACTTGCAACCTCTGCCTCCTGGGTTCAAGCGACTCTCATGCTTCAGCCTCCTGAGTAGCCAGGATTACAGGCATGCACCACCACCCCCGGCTAATTTTTGTATTTTTAGTAGAAATGGGGTCTCACCATTTTGGCCAGGCTGGTTTCAAACTCCTGGCCTCAAATGATCCACCCGCCTCAGCCTCCCAAAGTGCTGGGATGACAGGCATGAGCCACTATGCCTGGCCTTAAATATTTCTTAAGCTCCACTGAAACCCATCCCCTGTCAAGCCTACTGCTGTGACAAGGAGCAGGACTGCTGAGGTTGCTCGCTCACCCTCAGCCAGCGAGTTAAAGGGTCAACTAATGCCAGCTCTTTCCTCTGCGTGCCACAGGGTGGTGAGGTCGAAGCTGCACCGGACCTCACGGCAGCACAGAGCCAAGGAGCCAGGGGCCTTTGGCTTTCAGAGAAGAGAGAAGCAGGAGGCCCTGGAGAGAGTGTCCTCAGCTTCGGTACCGACGCCCTACCATTACCGGTGGGAGCCCCGAGAGTGAGGCCAGGGTCCGGCACTGGGCAGGGAGGCAGGATCCAGAGGACACTGCTTCACTCAGACCAACAGGGAGCAAGGCCCTGCGGGGGCTTTATTTTGACACCACTTTGTTTCAATACAAACAGTCCAGAAAGAAAGTCATGTCCCTCTGGGGGAGGGGCAAGGGGAAGAGTGGTCTGTGTTGCTTGGGAGCCCAACCTACAACCCAAAGGTAGGGGCTGGGCTGAGACTGCCGGTGCGGCGGGGAAGATGGCACCAAGAATGACACAGTGCTTGGCTCAGATGCCAGAGGGTGAGGCCCGCAGCTCTCACTGGCGGGTGCTGTCCAGGCCCCCAAGCCCAGAATGATGCAGAGGAAGGAGCTCAGCCCCAAGAGCCTGCCTCTGCCCCTCACATCCTCTGCTTCCCTGGCCAGCATCAAGCTCACAGCCTCCAGAGTCAAATCACAGCAGACAAGACCCTCCATGGCCACCAACCAGGGGATGAAGGGACAGAGAATGTTGCAGAAGGTCCTGCGGTCCACAGCAGATGGTAGAGGGACCCTGAGACAATCTTCCAAGTGCTTACTGTACAAAGGGGTGGTGAGACGGGAGAACCCGTGGGTCTCCAGTCTGATCCCAAATGAAACCTTTAGGTACCAGGTAGTTTCCTGTCCTTGGTAATGCCCAAAAGGGACTTTCCCTCCTTCGCCCTCTCCTGGCACCCAGAAGAGGCCACTGGCAGCAGCAGCAGCAAGTCCGCAGCCTCTTTCCCCAGGGGACGGGTCTACAGTGAACTCCTTCCAGGCCTCCCCATGGTTCCAGAGGATGGAGACCCAAGCCCTTGAACTAGAAGAACCCTAGAGCCAGCAAAAAAAAGCCTTCTACCTTCCACTTTCCCTACTTGAGGAAAGGCTGGACCCAGAATAAGCCATCCTGGGGGAACCCCCTCTCCCAGTGTGGCAGGACAAGTGAGCAGCAGCTGTGGGGGCAGGACAGAAGGACAAGAGTCTAACACACGGAGGGTGGTGTGAGAGGGAATAAAGGGCTCAGTCCACAGGCAGAGGACAAAGGCTGGTACTGACCATTCCCCTCACATGAGTGAGCGCCTCGAAGACCACTCCACACACACACCACACATACAAAGTAACAAATCCTCCCCAGCTTCCACAAGGCAAAGCATCCCCAGCCTGGGAACTGTGGAGTTCTTGTTGCAGTCACCACCGTAAGCCTGAGTCACAGAGCTTGGATCAGTAGGAACCGTAGCGATCCTGGGGGCGAGGGAGGAGAAAAAAAACAAAGTCAGAGGCTCTCTAAGCTGCAGCAACTTCCCAGCAAACACACTGCCTGCCCCAGCACCCCATAGCAAGACTTGGGAGGCAGGGGCTGGACAGCCTGGGGAGGCAGGAGTCCACGGTGAGAGCTGGGGCAGGGGCCACTCGGGCACCCAACAATGGGGAAGCCCTGCCTGGCCTCGCAGAAGCTGGGAAAAGAAGAGAAAGACTAACGGCCGGGCGCGGTGGCTCAAGCCTGTAATCCCAGCACTTTGGGAGGCCGAGACGGGCGGATCACAAGGTCAGGAGATCGAGACCATCCTGGTTAACACGGTGAAACCCCGTCTCTACTGAAAAAATACCAAAAAAAAACTAGCCGGGCGAGGTGGTGGGCGCCTGTAGTCCCAGCTACTCGGGAGGCTGAGCCAGGAGAATGGCGTAAACCCGGGAGGTGGAGCTTGCAGTGAGCTGAGATCTGGCCACTGCACTCCAGCTTGGGCGACAGAGCTAGACTCCGTCTCAAAAAAAAAAAAAAAGAAAGCATAAAGCATAGAGAATTATTTGGCCGGGCGCGGTGGCTCAAGCCTGTAATCCCAGCACTTTGGGAGGCCGAGACGGGAAGATCACGAGGTCAGGAGATCGAGACCATCCTGGCTAACACGGTGAAACCCCGTCTCTACTTAAAATAGAAAAAAATTGGCCGGGCAAGGTGGCGGCGCCTGTAGTCCCAGCTACTCGGGAGGCTGAGGCAGGAGAATGGCGCGAACCCGGGAGGTGGAGCTTGCAGTGAGCAGAGATCGCGCCACTGTACTCCAGCCTGGGTGACAGAGCGAGACTCCGTCTCCAAAAAAAAAAAAAAAAAAAAAAAAAGAAGAGAAAGACCGGTACAGGTGACAAGGCCAGGGAAGATCATGGCAGACACAGTGGCATCTCGGAGAGGCCCAGCCCTGGTATGGAGCTGAAAGGAAGGAAGCTGCCCTCCAAGAAAAGAAAATGCCTCTCTCTAGACTCTTGCTTTTGTGTGTGTGTGGGGTTTTTTTTTTTTGAGACACAGTTTCACTCTTGTCACCCAGGCTGTAGTGCAGTGGCGTGATCTCGGCTCACTACAACCTCCAGGTTGAAGCGATTCTCCTGCCTCAGCCTCCCGAGTAGCTGGGATTACAGGTGTACGCCACCATGCCCAGCTAATTTTGTATTTTTAGTAGAGACAGGGTTTTGCCATGTTGGTCAGGCTGGTCTCAAACTCCTGACCTCAAGTGATCCCATCTCAGCCTCCCAGTGCTGGGATTACAGGCGTGAGCAACCGCACCCGGCCAAAAATGCTCTTAAGGCTCAGAGGAGCTAGGCAGTAGCAGTGTCTCTATGTGGTGGCGAAGGGCAAACCTCCCAGCACTCCTCACTAGGCCCCACTTCAGCCTCACCTGCAAGGAATTCATCACACCATTGGCCAGCACAGCCATTTTCCCGGCCACAGACTTGACACCCTGCTTAAACTGGGCAATGTCCGCTGTAGGCAGCACGTTCCCCAGAGATACACTTCCTGTAAAAGCAAGGGTAGGGTGACCCACAGCCCAGCAGGAAGCCCTTCCCAGTCACAGCAGGGCCCTCCCGCCCTGCTCCCAGGCCTCGCTTGGTGCCTGCCACCCCACCAGGGCCCTACCTGCTCCGTGAGCTCCATCCATGTCCCCAAAGAGGTCTGAAGAGCTGATGGCATTGCTGCCTGAGAGCTGCTGCAGCCGAGACCTGGCCTCATACTGTGGTGAGGAAAAGGCCAGGCCTGGGGATCCTGGGGCCGAGGACCCAAGGACTCACACAGGCCAGGCCCTCCTGGTGCTAAAGCCCAAAGCAGCGGCAGGGAGAAAGCTCATGCTTCTGCCTGCTGCCTCAGACCTCAAGGCAGACAGCCCCACTTACCTCCGCATCCATCTCCCGCCCAAAGAACATGTCAGATGAGATGGCTTTGGCTCCTGCGAATTTCTGACGTGCCTCACTAGACTCGAGGCCTGAGCTCCGGCTCTCCACTTCCCTCCGGTTTGTGGCCCTGAGGGGAAGATGTGGAACAGTTCAGACTCCTCCTGTTATCATCAGGGGAGGCAGAGTACAGAGACCAAACAGAGCACCAATGGCCTTTTGGTGATGGGTTACCAGGTCCCATTCTGTCTGTGGCTCTGTGACTCTGGGCCCCTCTCCCCTGGTTAAGGAGTCACCCTTCTCCACACTGAGGCCAAGGCCCAGAGAGCTTAGTAACCTGCACTAGGCAGGGTGGAAATACGGTCTGCAGTGGCCTAGGCTCCTGCCCAAAAGCACACAGCTTTGTCAGCATTCAGGAGGCCACACAACTGCTGCTACCCTAATCCTAGTGACAACATGCCTAGTACTACAATGAGCATATGTGTCAGTCTGCCTGGCTTTATACCTACTCTTGTCGTAACCATGAATAGCAAACTGCCCCCTTTACTCTCAAAAGCATCCTGGTGTGGAAAGGGAGATGGCTGCTCTCATCTTGCCATGAGTATGTGGACACTGGGCCAGGTATTTCCGGAGACCCTGTGAAGTAGTTACGTTCCCGTTTAATCAGGAGATAACTCACAGATATTATGTCAACTAAACAGATCCCAGATTAAGATGGAGTAGGGTTTTTAAAATAAGGGGGCTGGAGACATAAAACCCTTGAAAAGAGGTCAGGACTGAAGCATAAAATCAGGCCCCTCCTGCCAGAGAAATGGACCCCAAGCAAAAGCAGCTGCCAGGCCCTCTGTGATGACAAAGCACAACTCAAACCGAAGCCTGACTGCTGCACTGTCTAATGAGGCAGTGCCAGCCACTGGTGGCTATTTACATTTATCAAAAATTAAACTACATAAGAAATTCAGTTGCTCAGTTGCACCAACCACATTTTAAGGGCTCATAGCCACATAGTAGTGGCTACCATATTAAACAACATAGAGAACATTTCCATCATCACAGAAAGTTCTTCTAGACAGTGCTGCCTTAGACTTCTCTACCTTCAGCTTGTTTAAAAAAAAAAAAAGAAAGAACAGCCCACTCTACCTTTCTGAAATAGGCCGGATGCTTGAGATGGTCACTTCTGGCTCCTTCTCCTCTACCCTGTCCATACCCCAGGCAGCATCTGTATCCCAGCGGGAACCAAAGCTTTCCCCTAAGGAAAAGGGGTTGTCCTTGTACCTACGGAGACAGTAGAGTGGCTCAGAGAAGCCTGATGAGGAACACAGCAGTCAAGTTTACAGCTAGAAAACAGCCTTACTTTGGGGGTCCAGAGGCGAAAGTACCAACATCGTCAAACAAGTCCAGCTGAGAGCGAGAAGATTTTGCACTCACTGGGGTTTCCTGCTCGATCACCTGCATCTCAGACAGCACGGAGTGGGAGACAGAGCTGCGCAGCAAAGCAGAGCCAGGCCATGAGACCAGTGAATAGACATTAGCATCACTGCACAAAAGACAATAACCAGCGGCTGGGTTCTCCTTCATGGAGCATCACCCAGAACCTTCTGTCCTTACCCAAGCACAGGGCTAGGCCAGACCCCAAAAGAAGGCTAGCTGTGTGTGGTGACCTGTGAAGCAAACCTCAGAATTCTTTACACATCAGCTTTGTTTATTCAACGTAGGCGTTCCCTGGCCAGTGACCGTCTGCCTGTTATAATTTTATTTTATTCATTTATTTATTTGAGACAGATTCTCACTCTGTCACCCAGGCTGGAGTCCAGTGGTGCAATCTCGGCTCACTGCAACCACCGCCTCCTGGGTTCAAGCGATTCTCGTGCCTCAGCCTCCCGAGTACCTGGGACTATGGTGCACGTCACCACGCCCAGCTAATTTTTTGTTTTTTCAGTAGAGACAGGGTTTCGCCACATTGCCCAGGCTGGTCTCAAACTCCCGAGTTCAGACAATCCACCCACCTTGGCCTCCCAAAGTGCTAGGATTAGAGGCGTGAGCCACCGCGCCCGGCTCCTGTTGTAATCTTTTATTTATTTACTTATTTATTTTGAGACGGAGTCTCACTTTGTTGCCCAGGCTGAAGTGCAGTGGCGCGATCTCGGCTTACTGCAAGCTCCGCCTCCCGGGTTCACGCCATTCTCCTGCCTCAGCCTCCCAAGTAGCTGGGACTACAGGCGCCCGCCACCACGCCCAGCTAATTTCTTTTGTATTTTTAGTAGAGATAGGGTTTCACCGTGTTAGCCAGGATGGTCTCGATCTCCTGACCTTGTGATCCGCCCACCTCAGCCTCCCAAAGTGTTGGGATTACAGGCATGAGCCACCGCACCCGGCCTCCTGTTGTAATTTTAATAATGTGCACCAGATGCCAGTGGTCTCTGTCCTGGACAACTCCCTGCCTTGTGCACTATGAACCCCATCCTTCGCTGATGGGGTTCACATAGCAAAGGAATGATGAAAGAACGCCCCAGAACCAGGGAAAGGAGCATGACTGCATCAAAGGATGAGTTCTTCATCATCCTACTGTTCATTAAAAAAAAAAAAAAAAAAGCCGAGCGGGTGGCTCACGTCTAATTCCAGCACTTTGGGAGGCTGAGGAGGGCAGATCACGAGGTCAGGAGATTGAGACCATCCTTGCTAACAAAGTGAAACCTGTCTCTACTAAAAATACAAAAAAATTAGCCGGGCATGGTGGTGGGCACCTGTAGTCCCACCTACTTGGGAGGAGAATGGTGTGAACCTGGAGGCGGAGCTTGCAGTGAGCCCAGATGGCACCACTGCACTCCAGCCTGGGCGACAGAGCAAGACTACGTCTCAAAAAAAAAAAGCACCTCAAAGCACAAAGACTGGCCTTATGCACTAAGACCTAGAATTGCTGTCTGGTTCTCAAAAAAAAAAAAGGGGTGTAGGGTTGGCAGGCAATACAGTACAATTCTTGATGCCTCTCATTCCTCTGTCAGGCTCCACAGGGACACTTTAAGGATTAATTTGATTTAAACCAATTCATTTAAAAATATCCATAGCTTTTAGCTAGAAGAACCCCAAGGAGTGATTATTTTGCAATAGGGCTGAGTTGAGCCAGGCGTGGTGGCTCACACCTGTAATCCCAGCACTTTGGGAGGCCAAGGCAGCCAGATCACCTGAGGTCGGGAGTTCGAGACAAGCCTGACCAACATGGAGAAACCTACTAAATCTACTAAAAATACAAAATTAGCTGGGTGTGGTGGCACATCCCTGTAATCCCAGCTACTTGGGAGGCTGAGGTAAGAGAATCACTAGAACCCAGGAGATGGAGGCTGTGGTGAGCCGAGATCACACCATTACACTCCAGCCTGGGCAACAAGATTGAAACTCTGTCTCAAATAAATAAATAGGGTGAGTTGGGTTTAAGTAAACAATTGTTGCACTGCTGAAAAATTGTTCATATCCCTTAACCCCTCGGTCATCCCTTAACCTAGTCAGTCATCCTTTAACCCCTTGGTCATCCTTTAACCCAGTCATCCCTTAACCCAGTCAGTCATCCCTTAACCCCTTAGTCATCCCTTAACTCAGTCAGTCATCCTTTAACCCCTCAGTCATCCCTTAACCCAGTCATCTGTTATTCCAGTCATTCCTATGTGACTGAAGCAGGGAAAGGAAGGAGTTTCAATATCCTTTCAAGTTAAAATTTTATCCTCTGGCCGGATGTGGCTCACATCTGTAATCCAAGCACTGGGTGCCGTGGCTCACGCCTATAATCCCAATACTGTGGGAGGCCAAGGCGGGCAGATCATTTGAAGCTAGTAGTTTTAGACCAGCCTGGCCAACATGGTGAAACCCCGTCTCTACTAAAATACAAAAATAAGCTGGGTGTGGTGACACATGCCTGTAATCACAGCTTCTCAGGAGGCTGAGGCAGGAGAATCGCTTGAACCTGGGAGGTGGAGGCTGCAGTGGGCTGAGATCACACCACTGAACTCCAGTCTGGGTGACAGAGCGAGATTCCATCTTTAAAAAAAAAAAAAAAAGCCAGGAACGGTGGTGCACGCCTGTAATCCCAGCTGCTTGGGAGGCTGAGACAGGAGAATCACTTGAACCCAGGAGGTAGAGACTGCAGTGAGCCAAGATCGTGCCACTGCACTCCAGCCTGGGCAAAAGATTAAGACTTTGTCTCAAAAAATAAAAATAAAAAACCATAGCAGCCAAACATGGTGGCTCACACCTGTAATCCCAGCACTCTGGGAAGCCAAGGCAGGCAGATCACCTAAACCCAGGAATTTGAGACCAGCCTAGGCAACATGGCAAAACTTACAAAAAATACAAAAATTAGCTGGGCATGGTGGCTCCCGGCTGTGGACCCAGCTATTCAGGAGGCTGAAGTGGAAGGATCGCCTGAGCCCAGGAGGCAGAGGTTGCAGTGAGCCAAGATCACACCATTACACTCCAGCCTGGGCAACAGAGCAAGAATTTGTCTCAAAAGAAAAAGAAAGAAAGAAAACCACAGCAAACCCAGTGGTTCTGAAACAGGATTTTCTGCTCAAACTGAGGGCATTTGAAATGTGGGTGGATACTTTAGGGTATTACAGGGAACACAAATGGCATCTCTAGACAGGGATTAAGGAATTAAGGATGATACTAAATGCACCTCAATTCTCAGGGAGGTCTGGAAAAATAAACTGTCCCATGACTCAAAGTGCCATCAAGAAAAACCACCCTGGTCTCTTGAAGATACTGAAACAACACCTGATCCTGTGTTTCATTCATACACCTATTCACTCATTCAACTTACTGAGCACATACCCACTATGCCAAGCACTGTATTAGGGACAAGCCAAGCGATCTATTCAGACTTGGAGAAACAATAAGCCTAGAATCCCAAACTGCTGGGAAGGCCCTGCAATGGTTCCCAGGAAACAACGGCATCTCCCTGCCACACCGGGAGCTGAGCCTCACCTTCGGGATACCAAGCCCATGCCCAACCTCTCTGCCTGCTCTCGCTTCTTCCCTTCCAGATTCTGTAGCTTCTTCTCCTCTTTCTTACGATCAATCTGGAGCTCCTGGTAGGCCAGACGCATGGAGGCGACCCTTAGAGGGAACAAAGGTGTCAGCGGCCACCCATCCTGACCTGTCCGACCTACCCACCCACCAAGCCCTGCACGAGCCTGAGGCCCCAACAGCAAACACTCACATGGACTCCTCCGCCTGCTTCTTGGCATCGGCTGCCTGCTGCTCACGGAGCTTCTCTGCTACCTGGGCCTGCCGCTCAATCTCACTGAAGCTCTGGCTGCTCACCTTCTGGGCCCCGAGGCCTTTCTTGGCACCCAGCTGGGAAGAGAATCATGTCAGGGGCCTTCCCAATCACGCTCTCCTCAGACCCCTCCCAGGCTCGGGCACTGTAGTCACACCCACAAGGAAAAGGCCCTTCTTAAAATTTAGGGTAAAAAATAGGAGCCCAACCAGCATGGCCAAGAGAACAGTGCTCCGCTGGAACAGGGCACAGGCAGCTCACACAGCCCCGGCAGAGCCCAGACCTGAGGATGCCAGTTAATGCTGACAGGGCCGAGTATGTGCCAAGCACTCCGCCAAGCACTAGATGCGCTACATCTCACCGACCCCTCCCAGGAGCCCTTGAAGATAGGCTTTAAATCCCTTTAAATCTTTAAATCCCTTTCACAGGCGAGGTTCAGAGAAGCACAGTACCTTTGCCAAAGTCATACAGCTGGTGAGTGGTAAGGTCAAGAGGTGAACCCAGGTAGCCTGCACCCAGCTCCTAACCTTTCTAACATACCACCTCTCCCCACCTACCCCTTTCTTGGCTGCTGCTGGCTTCTTCTTGCCAATGATGGAGCTTTTCAGTTCTGCATGAGAAAGGGGGTAGGCATGAGCTAAGACAAAGGCAGCTCAGAAGCAGTAGCTCAGTCCACACCATGCAGCTTCATGGCAAGAGCTCCTAAGAACAGCTTCAGGCAGGGGAAGGCAAAGCTGCCAGCACCAGCTCCAAACAGCGGTGTCCAAGCCAAAGATAGACGTGGCTGGGGTATTTACTGGCGCCCAGCAGAGTGAGACAGGAACCTAGACCTGAAGCACCAGAGACACTCAAAGTCCCTGAACCAAAACAAAGACTGCGAGGCAGGGAGCAGATGGTGAGCACCAGGCTCAGCTCCTAAAGCAGGAAGCTGCGGGCAGGGCCTGGGCTCCCCAAGCAGCTGTCAGTTACCTCTGGCAGGAAGGGCCCCTTTAGCTGACAGATACATGGACTCTGGAGGAGAAACAGACTTGTGGCTAACAAGAGGCCCACCCCAGAGCCGCCACAGAGCTCTCAAGCCCAGCGGTCTCTATGAAGCCCTGCTTCAGACCAAGCTATGCCAGCCTTCTCATGGATCAGTCTGACAGTCACTCTACTGGGTTCCAGTCCCAACCCCCAAGAGTCAACAGAACAAACCGAGGTCAGCAAATTGACTGTTCACCCTGAACCAAGTCTGAAGGACACTAAGGAAAATGTAGAAAAGAGTTAAAGGACAGGCTGGTGGACTGGCTGAGAAAGAACAATATCATCTCCAGCTATCGGCAGCTCAGAGCAGTCCCTCCACCCTAGGAAATGCACCAGACAAGCCAGTCCTGCCTCAGAGCCCAGGAATAGGTGTCCAGTCTCATGCTGGCCTCCCCAACACTTTGGCTAGACCCAGCCCCACACTCAGAGGCAGACCCCAGGCCTTATACACCAGCCCACCCAGATTCATCAATTCAAAGGGCTTGGCTCTAAAATCAGTGTTGCAGCCACCATTTCAATCACAGTCCCCACTCCAGAGAGGTCAGACACATGCTCAGTCTCCTGTGGCCTCTGTCCACACGGCCAGGCAGCAGGAACTCTGAAAAGAACATTTGAGGTCCACCCTCTCCCAGCCACCCCACGCCCGCCCACTAGCATACTGACCCAGTGAGGCTTTGGGTGAGGTGCCAAGCAGGTCTGTGTTGGGACCATGCTCCGGCTCTGTGGATGCAATGGTAAGAGTTAGAGATGAGGCTCCTAGCTTCCTGCAACCTCCCCTTGAAAGAAGTGACGGGACGTGAGTCAGTGGCTTTCCTCAGCTTGCCACCGAAAGATAAAAGGAATACCTACCACTTCCTCTAAGGATTAAAATGAATCCCAGCCCACGCAAAGATACAGGAGGATCCCTGCTCCTATTGTCATAGCCAGATGTCCCCTTCCAAACCCTGAGTCCTCTCCTAGGACCAGGGCACCTAGTTGGAATCTGGGCTGAACTCACGTGCCAGGCCACTGCTCTCTGCAGACGGGGCTGGCTGCTGGGTCCCTGAAGGCTCAGTGGCTGGCGCATCCCAGGCAGGAGGCTGAAAAGGAGGCCAGATAACAGAAGCCTCGGTGAGCCGCTCCTGCAGCCAAGGAGCACCAGGACCTACAAGCACCTTGTGGGCAAGAGATCGTACTTCAAGCCCATGAGGAAAGGGAGTGGAGGGGAGCAAACACGATCACAGTTGCTACTCACAGTGGAAGAAGGCAGGAAAACAAGCAGCCCCCACCCCAACCCCTTCGCTATTTACTTAAAGCAAGAGCCCATTCTCCTAAGTTAAAGACAGTTACCTAACACCACCTAGGCAGGCACAGATCTAAAGGTTCCTCAAATACAAATACATTTAATTATCACTACAACCCCTATGAAGGAGCTATATCTCCATTTTAGAAACTGAGGTTTTGACAGGTCGAGTGACTTGGCCACCATCACAGAAATGCTGAGTAGAGAACAGGAATTGAAGCCAAGAGTCTAACTGCAGCACCCAGGGTCAGTAAAGAGGAAACCCTCCTCAAAGGGGTGGGGTGGGGAGGAGGGAATCCTTTCACTGTCCCCAAGCACAGTGCCTTTCTTATAAGGGAAGAATCCAGGAAAACTTGTTTGGGGCCCTAGACACCTCTAGAACCTTCAAGAAGCTGCTCCTGTTCCCCACCAGCCCAGTTTATAGGAGTCTATTTCTAAGGAGGTCTACACTGCACCCCCATTTATGGAGGAGGAAACACCCAGGCCTACCCAGCAGGAACAGCGGACTCCATACATTCCAACTGAGTGGACTTCACACATGTGTCCGAGACATCACATCAAAGCAAATGGAATCTATAGCCATGATCACAGAAGGCCTTGGCCTTGGTAAACTGCTTGTCAAGAACAATTGGGAAAAACGTTCCTTGTGGGCACTCACTTGAGTGTGTTCTGTGAAGAAATCAGAGTCCTTCTTCTCCGGGGAGTGATTAGGAACGGCACTACTTATGTTGTCTATCCAAAGCTAGAAAGGAGAAGGCACCCCTGAAACACAGGGCTCTGAATACTCCTAACCCTCCCACCCCAGCCCCAAGAACAGGCACTTACATCAGTGCCGTGCCTAGCCAGCGCCGCACTCCCCAGCTGCCGGATCTTCTCCCGGTACATCTGGGCAGCTCGGCTATTGTATTTGGTGTTGGCATCATTGGCTGTGCATCCATGTTGGCGGAAAAAAGCCGTCTGGAGAGCAAAGAAGAGAGCAGCGCGTGCTACAGGTGATTCTCAAGAAGGAAATGTGTTGGCTGTAGGAGGCATCCCCTTATGACAGTCGAGTTATTATCTATACAGGATGATACATGCTACTGACACTGGTTTTTCAGAGATACAGTTCCTCGAAATTCCTGCAAAAAAACACCTTGCAGCCTGCCATCCTCTGATATGACTGAAGCCCAGGCCTCACTGAACCCTGCCTGAGGACAACATGCCATTCCCAGCCTCCCCATCCTTCATCCAGGGCAGGCCCACAAGACTCAATGACTGTGAAGGCTCCAACTCCTGAGGCTTTTCCCCAAGAACACCTGCCCAGTTTAATTGGAATTTGAAACCCATTTAAGAGAAGCTGTGACCAGTTTCGAAGTTTTTAGAAAATGGCTTATGGTGGTGTTACAGAACAGAGAACCCTCTGAACAGGGAAACCGAGAGGGCCTCTTAGGGAGTCGTGCAAAGTTAGTACCCAGGCAGAAGAATGGAAGGTGGGGGAGGTAGAAGGAGCTTTACCGCGTTGGCATTCCCGCCGACCTGCATACACCTCAGCTGGAACCAGTTCCAGTTGGAATCCAACTCTGTGGACCTGTGTACAAGGGCTGCGTCTCACCCACCAGCAGATACCAGCAGAAGGGTTTCCCTGGCGGCCCGATACCTGTCACTTGGTCTCAGGCTGCTGTAGGCACCCAGGAAACATTAATCAGCCATCACCCCATTTCCTCCACACTACCCTGTCCATGAAAACTTTGCTCTTCATTCATCTACTCCAAAGAGTACTAATTATGTCCCCAGATCCGAAAGGAGGTCACGTTCTCAGGCATGCACCCCTGGATTTGGCTTTCCCCTAATGGATGGTCACAGTTTCACTAGAGACATATTGGGCCAACAACATATCAGCAACAAGGTCAATGCCTCCCTTTCCTCCCAACCAACGCTCAGAGTCTCAAGTCTGACCGTCAAAAAACAGCGAGTTTTGGCCCAGAAGCGGAGACGGACCGCCTATGTGCCAAGGAGCCCACACAGGTGGTTCCCTCCGGCAGGAGGCTACCGGACCCTCTCGGCCCAGAGGCTTCCCGCTGAATTCAAAGCGGTCCAAGTCGAGGCAGCCACTCTCCCTTGTTGCCCACACAGCCCTGGCCGGCCCGGTGGAAACACGGCAACCGCGCGGAAACCCAACCTGATGAAGCTCAGATGGACGCCCAGGGAGCGGTGCACTCCCGAACAGTCAATGCACAAGAAAACACCATACGTGATGCTGGCCCAACTCGGATTCTTGGCGCCGCAGTCGAAACAGGCCTGGGTGGAGGAAGCGATGAGCGAATGATCAGGGACCCCGAGTAAAGGCCAGGCGCAGACACCCCAGAAAAACAACCCACCTCCGCCCTTCTCCCTCCCTCAGGCCCCAGCGGGACGACAGACTCCGCGCTACCCCTGCTCACGCACCTTGTTGGTTGGAACTGCGCGAAGCCTCTTAAAAAGAGTCTGGATTTCGGTCTTGTTCGGCTCCGCCGCCATTTTCTCTCCTTCCCAGACACAACCGCGACAGACGGGTCCCGCCGCGGGCCAATCCACGGCGGGGAGGGCGGGCTCACCAGGTCGGCCTCAGCTGTGCCCGGGCCAGCCGAGGGGTGGGGTGATTGGGGCCCGATCTGGACCAATGGGCAGCCGGCAGGACGGGGGCGGTGACGACAGCCGCGGCCGCAAGAATCAACGCCGCGCCGGGCCAATCCGCAGCCGGGACGGAGCGACGGCGGGCGAACCGGCCCAAACCTCCTCGCGCGCACAGCCCCCGACGCCTCAGTCTCCAGGTGGAGTCGCCCCTACGCCGCGCAGGCTGCGGGAGCTTGGGGGCGGGGACCCCTACTCCAGCCAATTACAGATCGATGAGTAAGGATTAGGCTGCCCAAGTGCTCCTCTTCCCTCCGGCCTGAACGGGCAGACGTACTGGCCGGCCTCTCGCCCAGCCTCCAGCCGTTCTCGGCTCACAGCAAGCCTGACAGCGAGTCCCCTCCACCCCAGATTAGGATCTCAAAACTCCAGAGCAGGTACCAAGCAGGCAAACCCTTTTCCAACCCCGGCTCCATAACAGACGCTAGGCCTCTCTCTAGATGCCCTCTGGAGGCCTGGCAAGGGTGTCCTATCAAAAAAATGCACATGAGCCCGACAGTGGTTTTTTTGTTTTTGTTTTGTGTGTGTGTGTGTCAAGTTTTAATACACGCTAGAACAAGCCACAAAAGAGAGTGCTGCTAGGCCGGAACTACACTCACCCCAAGCCCACCTCAGGAACCCCAAAGCAGAGGTCAGGAACTGAGTTCACAGCTCCTGGGGAGGCCCAGGCACCGCTGAACCCTGTCACTTCTGACCTCCCATCTTGCCCTCAGCCTGGACTCATCCCTCCCTACCAGTTCCTTCCTAGACAAAGGACCCTCCCCTCCCTGGGTCCCAGGACTTCCTCCCTCAAGGGACAGAGGAGCAGCAGGGGAGCGACGGTTCAGGGCCCTGAGGGTCTGGCTCTCCAGGAGAAGCTGGGCTCTCACCCAGGGTGGGTAAGCATCGCAGAAGGGCTGTCAGGACACTCAGGCGCCCACGCACTCCACGTAGTTGGCAGGGTACAGGCCAATGCGGCCACTCTGCAACTGGCCTTGGCACCAGCCCTGCTCGTCCTCCTCACTCATCTTCAGCAGCTCCTCCCCTGAGGGAAAGGGGATTGGTCACTGCTAGTGGCCCTGGCCCAGCCCATTCCTGCAACTGGGTCAAGGACTGAGGGGGATGGTGTGGTCCCAGAGCCCAGCTAGCAGAGACATGGCTCAGACAGAGGCAGGTCAAGGTCAGCAAGCTGCCTCACCCCAGACCCCGAATGCAGCCACTAGGCACCAGCTGTCTGGACCTGGAACAGCTGAAGGGCCAGAGGACCGGCCCTTAAGAAGTGGGTATTTGGCTTCCCTTTGTGACATCCCTGCTCAGGCGGGTAAAGCAGAGACCGACCGAAGCTAGGAAAGGGGTCCCAGGGTACCTGCTCGGAAGCTCAGCTCATCAGCTTCCTGGCCAGCATAGTCATAGAGTGCCCGCACCCGAACCCCGGTGGCAGCCTTCCGGGGACTCTCTTCATCTGACCACTCCTCATCCTGCCCCGTGCTGGAGAGGGCAGGCAAAGGGAGCAGCTCAGTGTGCAAGGAACACGGGGCTGGAGATCTCACCCAGGATCAGGGCAAAGGCCTCCCTACCCCCAGAGGCACCTGGGAGAGGCAGGTGAGGTGCTGAAAGGTTCTAGCTCTATCTCGCCATGCGGGACCGTGAGCAGAGGCAATTCCTGCCACACGCAGCTGATTTAAGGCATAAACAAGAGGGAACGTGGGAAATGCCTGGCAAATCTAAACCACTGTGAGAACCGGTATCATTACAACTACTAAGGAGGCCCTCAGGTCCCCGGCACCAGTTTTCAACCCATTTCAGGTGTGAAGGGAATGAAACCAAGGAGAAAGGAGTGGAGGGTGGGAGGCAGAGCTGTTTCTTTGCCACAGCCACGCTCCTGGCTCTCACCCTGGGGACCCCGGGGACTGGGGTGGGGGTGCGGTGCCATCTCTTGTGGGCACGATGCTGGTCAAGGTAACCTCATCAGGGCTCCGGCCACCCTTCTCTTTCCGACTGATTGTCCTCTGTGTGTCCAAGGACCACTCCTGTGGGGACAGTGCTTACAGTCAGGTGGGGCCATCCGGACCACCTTCGCTTACTTCACCCCTAGCCCTGGCCGAGCTGAGTGGGAGCCCATCCCACCTCCCAGCCCCACCCCGCCTGGAACACATGCCTCAAACTGTGGCCAGTTCATGGCCATGCCTGGCCCGTGGGTGCTGCGCCACCAGCGCAGATCCTCTTCGTCACTGGCTGCCTCGATGCCCTGGTGCAAGTCGCGGTGGAGTTCATGGAACCTATGGCCCAAGGCACACCCTCAGTCTAGGAAGTCTAGAACCTGCATCCCTCAGTCCCAGCCAGGGCCTAGGGGAGATGGAGGAGACCCAGTACTACCCCAGATCTCCACGCCCACTAGGCAGCGCATACTTCTCACTGCTGGAAAGGTCCAGGTGCTGGTGTAAGGTGAGCAGCATGTCCTTGAAGAAAAGAAGCCGCTGGCGCTCGGCGGCCTGGCAGGTCTCAAAGGCCTGCTCCATGTCTTCCATGTAGCGTGGAGTGTAGCGATGCAGCTCTGCCAGCGTCTGCTCATACTGAGCTTTTGTCTGGGTGGGAGAGGAGGGTTCTGGTGAGGACCAGACCTTCTTCCACCCAGGACTCCACCAGTGTTTACCAGACACTGCCATGGGCTGTTAGACCCGGGGTTAGCCACTAGGGGCTATCAGTCCTAAGACCCAACTCCTGCCCTCAAGAACCCCAGCAGCCTAACAAGGGAGGTGACATCAGGTGCAGCGGATAAAAGAGTGTGGTGAAGACTGAAATGAGGTCAACCTGCAGGAAAGGATGGGAGAAATCAGAAAAGGCTTCCTGGAGGAGGTGGAAACTGCAGCATCTCAGGATGGTAAGGATTTGCATATGCAGAGCTGCAGGAAAGGACACCAGGCAGAGGGATACTGTGCAAGGAAAGAGCTGGAAGTTCTCAACTGCTGAAGTCATCCCAGTGCCTGAAACTCCATTTCTTTCCCTAGGTAAAGTATCACCTTTTGTCAGGTTCCTCCTTTAAATGATCATCTAGAGAGAGGGTGGCAGGTGAGGATTAGGGTAATAAGAGTGCTGGGGACTGGACAAGGTGTTCAAGGAGCAAGATTCATTCAGGAAGCCATGCCCTGGGCGGGAGCCAGGGCTGGTACCTGAGGCCCGTACCTTCTCGGCCTCCTTGGCACAGCGTTCCACCCGTTCCTGCAGTTTGCGCAGCTGCTCCTGGGAGACGGCACTGTCTGCCTTCGCATGGCTCTCCCTTGTCTGGGCTGTCTTCTCGTCCTTCCGGGCTGCATGGTAGCTTTTCTTGGAAGCCTCAACCTGGCATGTATGGGGACCACGCTGGACCCTGGATGCCACACCCTGGCCCCCTCGATCCCTGGCAGACCAGGAAGGAGCCTGCCTCGGATACCTCTCCCACCCAGCCTCACCTCCTTCAGCCTCTTCAGCCAGGGCTTCTGGGCCTTGCGGAAGCCATCCTCAGCCGCCCGGCTCTCGCGGAAGCCACCCAGCACAGGCCGGTGGAAAGCCCCCCGCTGCCAGGCGCGCACCCGCTCACTGTCCTGCCCTTGCAGCTTCTCCCGAACCTCCAGGTGCAGGGCGCTCAGCCGCTCGGCCGCCGTGAAAAAGGCATGCCAGGCCTTCTCCAGTGTGCCATACTGGGGGCCTGCAGGGAAGGACAGGGCTTGGGCCAGTCCTAGGTACCACCCAAAATAAGCCCAGCCCCTCTCACTGGGTACGAGGCATGGAGGCATAGGGTGCAAAGGTGAATGACAACCCTGTCAGCTGGGCTTATTGAATGCAGACCGTGTGCCTTATCTCACTGAATCCTTGTCTCAGCCACCACCGTGAGGACAGTGACATTGCCAACATTGAACAGGCAAAACACTGAGGCCCAGAGAAGTGAACTCGCTCAAAGCATTATGGCTACAAGAGGAGCTGAGGGCCGGGTGCAGTGGCTCACGCCTGTAATCCCAGCACTTTGGGAGGCCGAGGCAGGCGGATCACGAAGTCAGGAGATTGACACCATCCTAGCTAACACGGTGAAGCCCCATCTCTACTAAAACTACAAAAAATTAGCCGGGCGTGGTGGCACGCGCCTGTAGTCCCAGCTACTTGGGAGGCTGAGGCAGGAAAATTACTTGAACCCGAAAGGGGGAGGTTGCAGTGAGCTGAGATCACGCCAGCCTGGGCGACAGAGCAAGACTCCATCTCAAAAAAAAAAAAAAAACAGAGGAGCTGAGATTCAAACCCATCTGTTGCATAAACACTACACTCCATTGCCTCAAAGGAAGAGCCTGTGTGTGCCCTCGAGGAAGACAGCTTGTTGCAGGGTGGAAGGATCCGTGCTCCCAGTCAGAGGGCCTGGGCTCAACCTTCACTTCCTAGCTGTGTGCCTTTAGGCAAGTCCCTTAGCCTCTCTGAACTTCCAGTTCCTCCTCTAGAAAATGCATAAAACAGGCCGGGTGCAGTGGCTCACACCTGTAATTCCAGCACTTTGGGAGGCCAAGGAGAGAGGATCACTGGAGCCCAGGGGTTCAAAACCAGTCTGAGCAACATAGCAAAACCCCATCTCTACAAAAAATACAAAAATGAGCCAAGTGTGGTCCATGCCTGTGGTCCCAGCTATTCAGGAGGCTGAGGTGGGAGGATCGCTTGTGCCTGGGAGATGGAGGTTGCAGTGATCCATGATTGTACCACTGCACTCCAGCCTGGATGACAGAGTGAGACCCTGTCTCAAAAAGAAATAAATAATTAAGAAAGGAAAGAAGGTCAGACGCAGTGGCTCACACCTGTAATCCCAGTACTCTGGGAGGCTGAGGTGGGTGGATCACCTGAGGTCAGGAGTTTGAGACCAGCCTGGCCAACATGGTAAAACCCCGTCTTTACTAAAAATACAAAAATAGCCAGGCATGGTGGCAGGTGCCTGTAATCCCAGCTACTTGGGAGGCTAAAGCAGGAGAACCACTTGAGAGGCGGCGGTTGCAGTGAGCCAGCATCATGTCACTGCACTCCAGCCTGGGCAACAATAGCAAAACGTCTCAAAAAAGAAAGGAAAGAAAATGGGTAAAACAGAACCATCTCTGCAGGGTTGTTGGAACTATCAAAGTAACTCATGAGCAGCCTTTGTAAACTCTTTAATACCAGAGCCGTGAGGATGACCAGGAGGATCTTCCTTTTCTAAGGAAGGGTAGACATGGAGGCCTCAAACTTCCCACAACACGTGCAAAAAAGAAGCTGGCCCGACAGTCCTGCACTCAGCTGCCCTCTGCCCCCTGCGAGGGCCTGGCTCACCCTTCTCCACGGTCCCCCTCCACTTTCGGGCCCAGTCGGCCAACTGCTGGGCATAGGCCTTTTCGATGCGGGCACGCTCCTGGAAGCAGCTGACCAGGTCCCCGCACAGCCGGTGCCCGTCCTCCACCCGCTGCACCGTGCGCCTGTAGTTGCCAGCCTGGGCATACAGGAGAAGGGCGCTGTCACCAGGGAAAAGCCTCCTTTTGGGCTGGGGCTGTCAGTTGGGCTCCTCCCCTAGACAAGGAGCTGAGCCCAGGACCCAGCTGCTCACCTCCCAGAAACTGCCCCCTAAGGCCTCCCCTCCAGCGTCCTCTTCTGGAGCCATGGTGTCCCCGCAGCACGGAATGGTGGCGGATTTGGGGCTGTGGAGGGCAGAGGGGTAAGTGGGAAAGCTGGACATACGTTTTTGGGGATAGGAAAAGACCCTCTGTATACCTGGGCCTCGCCCCACCGCCTTCCCCACCACCCAAGGAGCCGTCAGAGCTAGGACTTAGCAGGCAGGGCGCTGAAGACCCTAAGAAGGGCCAGGATGGGTGAGGATGGAGTCTCAAAGCTCTTCCTCTCGCTGCTCTGCCCTTCCCCTCCTGCCCCCCACATACCTGGGGCCTAGAGATCACTTCAGGGACCTGGGTGTCCGACTTTCAATGCTGCCACCGTGACTCTGCCTTGAAGGAGAGCAGAGTGAGGGTGAGGGTGGGGACCTAGAGCGTCCAGGGCGGTGCCCAGCACCCCCGATATAGCAACTGCTGTCAGAAGCGCCAGATTCCAGGGAGGAGAATGCCAGACGGGTCACACGATCCAGCCAGGGATTAAATGGCAGGCGGGGGTGGGCGGTGGGCAGAGGGCCCCACTCCCCCAACTGCGGATGAGAGAAGAAGACTCCTGCCCAGGCCAGGGCCTCTGTTGCCTTCCCTTGAGTGACAAGATGACCCCATTACCCAAGAGGCCAAGTCAGAGGGTGCCTGGCCACATCCCAGTAGCTCCCTGTACTGAGGAGGGCACGAAGGGAGCCAAGAGGCCTGGCTTCTGTCTTGGCCAGGAAGCCTGAACAAGTATGTGTAACTGTCTCCTCCTAAGGAGGCCCTAGCTCCCTCTAAGATGGAACTCCTCTGTGTGCTCAGCTGCCATGCCAGGGCTGGTGTGAAACCCAAACCAAGCAACGCACCAGAAATACGAGGGGCCCTGCAGTCACACGAAGATACGCATCTCAGTCCACACATCCATTGAGGGCCCACAGGACTCCATGGGGAACACACAACCCAGGCCCACCCTCCAAAGGCCTGGCGTCCAGGGCAGCGTGGAGAAGTGAGAAGCGATGGCCAGCTATAAGAATGTTCCCCAGACTGGGTGTGGTGGCTGATGCCTGTAATCTCAGCACTTTGGGAGACTGAGGTGGGTGGATCACCTGAGGTCAGGAGTTTGAGACCAGCTTGGCCAACATGGAGAAACCTCGTCTCTACTAAAAATAGAAAAATTAGCCAGGCATGGTGGCAGGCACCTGTAGTCCCAGCTACTGAGGAAGCTGAGGCATGAGAATCACTTGAACCTAGGAGGTGGAGGTTGCAGTGCGCTGAGATTGCACCATTGCCTGGGCAACAGAGTGAGACTGTCTCAAAAAAAAAAAGTTCCCTAGAATTGCAGAGGCGGGAAGGCCAATTCCAACCCCAGAGCCACAGCCCCAGGGACTCAAGGACACAGTGGCATGTGGCTGCTCCCCGCCTGCCTCTGGGCAGGGTCTCAGCTGTCCCCAACACCGACTGACTCACAGACCCTAGAAGGAAATCACTTCCTCTCTGAGCAAGCCCAAGGGACATAGCCAGACCCAGGAGGACAGTGTGTGCCCTTTGTCCCCAAAGCAGGGTGCTGTCACAGAGCTTCCTCCAAACTCATGCACCTCTGCTCCTCCTTCAAACCTCCAATTAAGGCATCTTCTCCTCAGTCACTTCCCCTGTTCCTCTGTCCTTGCTCCCATAGCCCCGGGTGACCCTTCAGCCAGGGCATATAACCCATGGAGTTGTGGCTGACAGGACAGTGTCTGTCTTCAGTCACCGACAGAGGCTTCCGGGATTCTCATTTGTGTGTCCCCACAAGCTGGAATCAGCAATAATTAGTTAAGTGAGAAAACAGGTGATGTCCACCTGGAGCGCAGGAAACACACCGGCTCCAACAGCTGTGGGAACACTTGGTGCAGGTGGGCTTCCCCCTCTGCTAACAGGAGGCAGAGCTGGGGCTCCGCGGAGACCCAGGCAATGGAGATGCCCACCAGGGGCCTCACGAGCTCGTCACTTGGTTCCCTCTGGAATCTGTCCTGCCTGTCCAGAGAGGGCCTGACAGGGCGATGGAGAGAAAGAGAGCAGCCGCCATGAATCACAGGGCTCTGGAGCCTGCCCCAGTCCAGCCTCAGGAGCCTGGGGCCCCTTGCCTGTTCCAGCCTCCGAGTTCCCTGCTCCCCAGAGAGCTGCCCCCCACCCCTTCCCTCTCTCTGGCCCCAGAACAGAGCAAGCTGTGTGTACTGGGCTGGCACAGCTCCCTCCGGCCTCCCAGAGCAAACACAGGCCCAAGCCCCGGGTGCAGCCAGGCCCCACAGCCGCAGCCTGACCTCTCTGTGGTGGCGGGGAGGCTTGCACCTTGGCCTCTGTTGAGGAGGTTGGCACCCTGTGCCTCCTGAGCTCAGCAGAGACCCAAATCAGTCCCCACCACAGGCAAGAGCTCAGAAAGCAGGTAATGCAATCTTCCCAGCCCCGGGAGCCAGCACGCTGGGCTCCAAGAGGTCTTCGTGGGCTTGGCAGGTTCTCCTTGCAGCTGCACCGGCCAAGGTAGGGAGTCCCTGGTTCAGGGAAGACCCCCTCTCCCTACCGGAGGCCTGAAGGTACCCGGCCCCAGACCAGCCCTAACCCCTTCCAGAAGCTGGGGGCTTGCCCCTGGTAGGGAGCTCAGCCATTCTGCCCGGCCCATCCCTGGGACCTGAGTCACAGGCTGCGCCCTAGGGCTTCTTCCCCTGGCGGCCCCTCCCGGTGCGCCCGCAGCCCTAGGATTTCAGGACAGAGCCGGGGGGCGGGGTCAGTCGGCTGGTCCGGAGAGGGGCAGCGAGGTTAGAGGGGCTGGAACCAGAAGCCAGAGCTAGCCAGGAGGTCAGGAGGCTGCGGGAGGGGGTGGCGCAGCCAAAGGGGGAGGAGGCAGGGCCAGGGAGGGGCATAACAAAGGGGCACTTTTGGAAACCCGACCTGCCGGCCGGGGTGCCTTCTCCCAGATGACGCACTCTGAACCCCAGCCTTCACTCCAGAGCTCGGCGCCCAGGGGCTACGCGCCTCTGGCCTCAACCCTTATAGACCGCGCCCCTCGACAGGACCCCTTGCCGCCCGGAGCTGCATAACTCGGAGCCCGTGGAGCCACGCGGAGCGGCAGGGCCAGGCCTAGCCACCGAAGCTCTAGGACTTCTTGGCCAAACTTGTTGAACTTGGTCTCGGCGGGGGTGGGGCCACCGATCACTGCCAAGGGGAGGGGACACCCCCTGCCCGGGCCGGCCTCGCCGTGGGCTCCAGATGGTGGCCCCGGGCAGCGGACCCAGGAATCGGGGCTCGCAGCAGAGGGCGAGGGGTCGCCAGGGAGCGAGGACCCTCTGGGGCCCCGGGGCGTGCGGGAGGCGAGCGGATGGGGGCCCTCGAGGGGCCCCTGGAGACGGCTCAGCCCTCCAGCGACTGCGCCCCCTCCCCCAGGCGGCCTGCGGAATTGCGGAGCCCGCGGCGCCGCAGACGGGACGGCCCCTCGGCGCGGCTACGGCCCTTCCCGTCGGCACGCAGAGCGGGGTGGCCGGGGGCTCCCTGGGCGGGAGTCGGCTCCATTGCAAACTTCAGAAGCCGGAGCAGGACAGGGCGGGCTCGAGCCACTGCACCCGCCGCCGCGTCCCCGCGCGTCCCCTCCAGGGCACTCACCGCGTCCTCCCTGGGCCCCTCGGCGGGTGGGGGTCCGGCCACGCTCCGGCCCGAGTCCTGCCGCTCCCGGGCCCGCGCCGCAGCCTCCCGGAGCGCGCCGGGTCCTCCCCCGGGAAGCCCAGCCCCCCGCCCCCGGCCCCGCCCTCTCCTGGCCGCCGCTGCCCCAACCCCACGCGGCTGGGCGGCGGGGCTGCGGCGCTGCAGGGGCAGCGGGGCTGCGGGGCTGCGGGGCTGCAGGGGCTGCGGGGCTGCGGGGCTGCAGGCATCGCGGCGACCCCCGGCTCTTGGGGCGCGGGCGGAGGTTTCTCTGCTCCGCCCGTGTGCGGAGTGCCTGGGCGGGCTCCCCAGGGTTGCACCCTGGTGCTGCAGGGAGCCCGATTTCGGCTTTACCCCTCCCCGACCGTTGCAGAGGCTAGGAGACCCGAGGGAGCAAGAAGGGACCGGGCCGGCACGGGCAGCCTTGGAGCGGGGCCGGGAGCTGCACTGCCTCACATTTTTTGCTGAGCACAGCCTGTTTAGAAATTGGCTCAGGCGAGCCTCACAACCACCCCTTGTAAGCATTAGGATTCCCACCATACAGATGCAAAAACTGAGGCTGGGAGGCTTTTCAGAGGTTTGCCCAAGATTTCCCTTTAGTCGGGCAGGGCCGGGACTCCAGAACCGTGCCCTACCCTGTACAGCTGCCCTGCTAATCTGGGGCGCCTTCTAAGGCCTGAGACGAACACGCGGTGGGGGTGGGACAAAAAGGCGTAAGCTCCTCCCCCTCCGTTTTCTTATTTCCAGATTTTTGTACCACGATTCATTCTTAAATCCCTTCGCCCCCCTTTATCAGTCTGGTACATTTTTCCGTATCGCCACGATCCCACTGCACGCTAAATAAATCCCTTCTCCCTCCCCTCTTCCCCCTGGGGGGAGATTTTGCAGAGCGGCCCCGTCTGTTATTTATATCCATTGGAGCGGTCCAAGAATGTTCGAAGCTGACCTAATCGCCACCTGCTCGGCCTCTCCGCCCCTCCCGCTCTCTCCTGGGCCCGGTGACCCAGCGGCGGTGCCCTGAGCGTTGGAGACTAGGGGGAGCGCGGGCCACAGGGGTCGAACGCCCCGGGCGCAGAGGGTCCTGGGCGCGCAGATTCGCAGCGGGTCGGAGAGTCCCGGCGCTCTCGGAGGCGTGCTCCCCCAGGGACGCGGCGCTGAGCTCTCGCAAGCTGAGGCGCTGAGCTCTCGCAAGCTGAGGCGCCTCGCTGCGCTCTCTGAAGCTCCTACTATTCCTCCCACCCCCAGCTCCCTGAAGAGTGTGAGTGCGTGCGCGCGGAGTTTTAAAAGGCAACTTTAAAAATAGCAAAATTATGTTGTTTCTAAATCCAGGAGGAATCGCTGACGCGTTCTTTACGCAGATGAATCCGCTCACAAAATGGAAAAGGGGCCTGGAGAAAACGAATGGGGGTAATTTTGCCCGCGGAGGGCTCACTTGCTGGGCAGTGCTGATGGAAGGGTAAAGCTGCCTCCCCAAGACACCTGTGGGGCACCCAAGGCGCGCCACCTTTGGCCTGAGGATTCTGGCCGTGCTTGGTAAAATCATACCTGAGTACTGAATCTGAAACCTGGGATGTGGTTTCTGAAACCAGTTTTAACACCCACTCTCTCTTAGGGCTTGGACAAGTCTTCTCTCCTTATCTCTATTCCTACCTCTGTAAAACATGACAGGTGACCCGGATGACCTTCCACTGAGCCATGAGCCCCAGCTAATTAATGATTGTAAAAATAACTGCAGATCAGAGGAGCTGGGAAAATGGCAAATGACAGCCACAGGGTTTTGTATTCTTTAAAATCAGTTAACATCCCACCTAGCGCCTGAAGGCCTTTAGGCACCTAGACCGAAGTGTGAAAACACAAGAATGAAATTAATTACAGGAGTCACCTATTAAAACCTCATTAAAAATAAAGTTGGCAGCCAGGCTGTGGGATCTGGGAAAGCCAGGCCATAGAGAGACTCAGAAAACAGGGCTGTTCATTAGACCACAAGGAGAAGGGGATGTGGACTGGAAAACATCTGGCTTCCCTTGGGCTCAAGTCTGGGAGCAGAAAGCAGAAATGTTGCAGCTGATCTTAATTGCCCCTAAGGTACTGTAGGGGGGAAGAAAACAACAAAATAAAACCCAGAGTATAGGGGGCTGCGTCTAAGGTGAAAGCAGACAGACACGCCCTTGGAAAGCCAGCTCCCAGCTAATGCTACCCCCAGGGCTCCGATTCTGTGTTCTATGGCCAGAGCCCTTAACATCCACAATGCTCCATCAGTGCTGTCCTCAAGCCAGAATTCAAGATGAGATGTTAATAGACAGAGGGCTGCATAAAGACAGAAATCTGGCCGGGAGCAGTGGTGGCCCATGCCTGTAATCCCAGCACTTTGGGAGGCTGAGGCGGGTGGATCACTTGAGGTCAGGAGTTTGAGACCAGCCTGACCAACATGCTGAAACTCTGTCTCTACTAAAAATACAAAAATTACCTGGCCATGGTGGCGGGTGCCTGTAATCCCAGCTACTAGGGAGGCTGAGGCAGGAGAATCGCTTGAACCCGGGAGGTGGAGGTTGCAGTGAGCCGAGATCGTGCCATTGCACTCCAGCCTGGGCTACAAGAACAAAACTCCATCTCAAAGAAAAAAAAAGAAAAAAATGACAGAAATCTAAAGCTGGATGTGGTGGCTCACGCCTGTAATGGAAGCACTTTGTGAGGCCAAGGCAGGTGGATCACCTGAGGTCAGGAGTTCAAGACCAGCCTGGCCAATATGGTGAAACCCCATTTCTACTAAAAACACAAAAAAACTAGCTGGCGTGGTGGCAGACGCCTGTAGTCCTAGCTACTTGGGAGGCTGAGACAGGAGAATTGCTTGAACCCAGGAGAGGCTGAGGTTGCAGAGAGCTGAGATTGCGCCACTGCACTCCAGCCTAGGCGAAGGAGACTTTCTCTCAAAAAAAAAAAAAAAAAAAAAAAAGACAAATCTAGCAAGGCACTTGGCTCAGGGTACCAATGGGCAGATTGGTCCATTGCCAAATATTGCTCCACTCACAGACTCACCTTGAGTTTCTGGAATGTCCTAACCACTGTGCCTTCATTTGTTTGTTTATGCATTCATTCATCCAGCCAAGAAAACACTTGAATTTTTACTCCATGCTAAGCTCTATGCTAGAAATGTTGGGGGTACAAAGTTAAATAAGGCAGAGTCCAAGTGTGCAGCAATGATGCAATGCAGATAGAAGTATTGAGGGAAAACAGGCAGAAGGGATGGCCTTTCACAGGACATGACACTGATAGGTCTTGATGAGTAGGAATTAGTCATGTGGACAGGCATGCTAGGCAGGAGCTTCAGGGTGTGCCAAGCCCCAGGGGCGTTACCATATGACTTTGTGACCTAGCAATTCTACTTTTCGGTATTTACCCTGGATGGACATGTACAAATGCAGAAAGAGGCACAAGGATGTTTGCATATAGTACTGTTTGCAACAGGGGTGAACTAAAAACAAATGTTCATCATGAAGGCAATAGTTGAATAACCTAAAGTTCATTCATGCTGTGGATTACTCTGCAAAAACTCAAGAACAAGCTAGAGGCAGGAGTTGGAGACCAGCCTGGCCAACAAAGTGAAACCCCTTCTCTACTAAAAATACAAAAATTAGCCAGGCGTGGTGACGTGTGCCTTTAGTCTCAGCTACTTGGGAAGCTGAGACAGGAGAATCGCTTGAACCCAGGAGGCAGAGGTTACAGTGAGCTGAGATTGCGCCATTGCACTCCAGTCTGGGCAACAAGAGCGAAACTCCATCTCAAACAAAAACAAACCAAAAAAAAAAAAAGAAAAAAGAAAAAAGAAAGAACAAGGTAAAGAGAGAGGTATAGTTTTTTGTTTTGTTTTGTTTTGTTTTGTTTTGTTTGAGACGGAGTCTTGCTCTGTCACCCAGGCTGGAGTGTAATGGCGTGATCTCAGCTCACTGCAACCTCCACCTCCCAGGTTCAAGTGATTCTCCTGCCTCAGCCTCCTGAGTAGCTGGGATTACAGGCACGTACCACCACGCCCAGCTAATTTTTGTATTTTTAGGAGAGATGGGGTTTCAGCATGTTGGTCAGACTGGGCTCAAACTCCTGACCTCATGATCCGCCTGCCTTGGCCTCCCAAAGTGCTGAGATTACAGGCATGAGCCACTGTGCCTGGCTGAGAGATGTATTCTTTTTTTTTTTTTTTTTTTTTTTTTTTG